>NC_092177.1:13425479-13562979 GCF_045791955.1 Oncorhynchus clarkii lewisi
TCTAAACCCTGACTCCGCCAATCTCTCCGTGTGCCCCCCCAAAAAAATTTGGAGCTGCCTCTCGGGCTTCCGTGCCGTGACCCCTTGTATAGTTGCCGTTCCTCTAATTCCTTGTATCCTCGCCGTTCCGCTCTAGCTGCTTCTATCTCCTCCCTTGGATGGTGATACTCTCCAGCCTGCGCCCAGGGACCCTTGCCTTCCAGTATCTCCTCCCTTGGATGGTGATACTCTCCAACCTGCGCCCAGGGACCCTTGCCTTCCAGTATCTCCTCTCTTGGACGGTGATACTCTCCAACCTGCGCCCAGGGACCCTTGCCTTCCAGTATCTCCTCCCTTGGACGGTGATACTCTCCAACCTGTGCCCAGGGACCCTTGCCTTCCAGTATCTCCTCCCTTGGACGGTGATACTCTCCAACCTGCACCCAGGGACCCTTGCCTTCCAATATCTCCTCCCTTGGACGGTGATACTCTCCAACCTGCGCCCAGGGACCCTTGCCTTCCAATATCTCCTCCCTTGAACGGTGATACTCTCCAACCTGCGCCCAGGGACCCTTGCCTTCCAATATCTCCTCCCATGTCCACTCCTCCAGAAAACGCTGCTTGGTCTTTTTGTGGTGGGATCTTCTGTAATGTGTGTTGTTTGAAGGAGACCAAGGTAATTTGTGGTCAAGCTACGTTTAAGTTCCTTGCTCAGAACATGAGAACATATGAAAGCTGGTGGTTCCTTTTAACATGAGTCTTCAATATTCCCATGTACGAAGTTTTAGGTTGTAGTTATTATAGGAATTATAGGACTATTTCTCTCTATACGATTTGTATTTCATATACCTTTGACTATTGTATGTTCTTATAGGCACTTTAGTATTTCCAGTGTAACAGTATAGCTTCCGTCCCTCTCCTCACCCCTACCTGGGCTCGAACCAGGAACACTTCGACAACAGCCACCCTCGAAGCATCGTTACCCATCGCTCCACAAAATCCGGGGCCTATGCAGAGCAAGGGGAACAACTACTCCAAGTCTCAGAGCGAGTGACGTTCGTAACACTATTAGCGCGCATCCCGCTAACTAGCTAGCCCTTACACATCGGTTACACCAGCCTAATCTCGGGAGTTGATAGGCTTGGCACATAAACAGCTCAATGCTTGAAGCATTGTGAAGAGCTGCTGGCAAAACGCACAAAAGTGCTGTTTGAATGAATGCTTACGAGCCTGCTGCTGCCTACCACCACTCAGTCAGACTGCTCTATCAAATATTAAATCATAGACTTAATTATAACATAATAACACACAGAAATACGAGGCTTTGGTCATTAATATGGTCAAATCCGGAAACGATCATCTTGAAAACAAGACGTTTATTATTTCAGCGAAATACAGAACTGTTACGTATTTTATCTAACGGGTGGCATCCATAAGTCTAAATATTCCTGTTACATTGCACAACCTTCAATGTTATGTCATAATTACGTACAATTCTGGCAAATTTGGCGGCCCAAACTGTTGCACATACACTGACTCTGCCTGCAATGAACGACAATTTCACCTGGTTAATATTGCCTGCTAACCTGGATTTCTTTTAGCTAAATATGCAGGTTTAAAAATATATACTTCTGTGTATTGATTTTAAGAAAGGTTCGCAAATGCGCTTTTGTTAAATCATCCCCCGTTTGGCGAAGTTGGCTGTCTTTGTTAGGAAGAAATAGTCTTCACACAGTTCGCAATGAGCCAGGTTAGCAGGCAATATTAACTAAATATGCAGGTTTAAAAATATATACTTGTGTAATGATTTTAAGAAAGGCATTGATGTTTATGGTTAGGTACACATTGGAGCAACGACAGTCCTTTTTCGCGAATACGCACCGCATCGATTATATGCAACGCAGGACATGCTAGATAAACTAGGAATATCATCAACCATGTGTAGTTAACTAGTGATTATGATTGAGTGATTGATTGTTTTTAATAAAATTAGTTTAATGCTAGCTAGCAACTTACCTTGGCTTCTTACTGCATTTGCGTAACAGGCAGGCTCCTCGTGGAGTGCAATGAGAGGCAGGTGGTTATAGGGTTGGACTAGTTAACTGTAAGGTTGGAAGATTGAATCCCCGAGCTGACAGGGTAAAAATCTGTCGCTCTGCCCCTGAACAAGGCAGTTAACCCACCGTTCCTAGACCGTCATTGAAAATGAGAATGTGTTCTTAACTGACTTGCCTCGTTAAATAAAGGTTAAATAAAGGTGTAAAAAAAAAGGGGGGGGGGGGGCAAAAATACAGATTTCCGATTTGTTATGGAAACTTGAAATCGTCCCTAATTAATCGGCCATTTCGATTATTCGGTCGACCTCTAGTGTCAAGTAATTATCTTTTTGTTTTCTCATGATTTGGATGGGTCTAATTGTGTTGCTGTCCTCGGGCTCTGTGGGGTCTGTTAGTGTTTGTGAAGAGAGCCCCAGGACCAGCTAGCTTAGGAGACTCTTCTCCGGGTTCACCTCTCTGTAGGTGATGGCTTTGTTATGGAAGGTTTGGCAATTGTTTCATTTTAGGTGGTTGTAGAATTTAACGGCTCTTTTCAGGATTTTGATCATTTGTGGGTATCGCCCTAATTCCGCTTTGCATGCATTATTTGGTGTTTTACGTTGTATACAGAGGATATTTTTGCAGAATTCTGGATGCAGATTCTCAATGCAGACTGTTCTAGGGCCCTCGCCAATTTGTTGATATATATGTTGAAGAGAGTGGGGCTTAAGCTGCATCCCTGTCTCACTCCCTGGCCCTGTGGAAAGAAATGTGTCTGTTTTATGCCAATTGTAATTGCACACTTGTTGTTTGTGTACATGGATTTCATAATGTTGCATGTTTTTCCCCCAACACCACTTTCCATCAATTTGTATAGCAGACCCTCATGCCAAATTGAGCCAAATGTTTTTTTTTTATCAACAAAGCATGAGAAGAGTTTGCATTTATTTTGGTTTGTTTGTTAGTCAATTAGTGTATGCAGGGTGAATATGTGGTCTGTCATACTGTAATTTGCTAAAAGCCAATTTGACATTTGCTCAGTACATTGTTTTCTCTGAGGAGTCTGCTCTCTCTCTCTCTCCCTCTCTCTCTCTCTCTCTCTCTCTCTCTCTCTCTCTCTCTCTCTCTCTCGTCCCCCCTTTCTCTCCCTCTCTCTCTCTCTCGCTCTCGTTCCCCCTTTCTCTCTCTCCCTCTCTCTCTCCCTCTCTCTCTCCCTCTATCTCTCTCTCCCTCCCTCTCTCTCTCTCTCTCTCTCTCTCTCTCTCTCTCTCTCCCCTCTCTCTCTCTCTTTCTCTCGTCCCCCCTTTCTCTCTCTCCCTGGCCATTATTATTCCATAGACAGGAAGTACAGTAAGAATGTGTCTGTGTATCAGGTCCAGGGAAAGTATTATGCTGCTCGGTGACTCTGTGAGGAGATTAAACAGCTCTCACTAGAACGTCTTTCTCTTGTGCTGTGTCCTCTGACGCCCTGCCTTTATCCCTCTGAGAGACCCGTCTGTCGCTCTGATTAAAGACCTGCCTATTGGTGTTGATACTGAATGTACTACTTCTTGGAAGTGACTTGGAAAACAAGCTTGAGTTGAGTTGTTTTCTCTCTCTAGTTTGACTCTCTGATACAGGTCACAGACACACTCAGTTTTCAAGTTTTAAGTTTTAATGTCACATGCACAAGTACAGTGAAATGGCTTTCTTGCAAACTCAAAACCCAACCATGCAATAATCGATAACAATGTATTACTTATTGTTAATCGTTGCTGTGATGCTCAGTTGCAGCTGCACAATGCACCTGTTGTTGTTTGAATACCTGTTACACCCCTACCTAAAAACTGTTATATTAGGTTTCTAATACTAGGTCGTTATAATTAGGGGTTCAAGCAACAAGGCTGGGTGAAACCCTATTGTATTTGTTGGCGTTGATTATTATTATTCCACTTCTGCCAAAATGTTGTTAAAAGATGCACATTCCCGTGAGATAGTAAGGCCTAGGAGGGTGTAACCTGGCATGATGGTAAAGGGCCAAGGGAAAACACGCCCCTCACCCCATGTAACGTAGAGTTGTGAAATTCGGTACATAGGTCCCTCTCCTCACAAGGAACACATTTGCATAAGAACCTATGAGGTCCGCAATGATGGATTTTCCGCCATTTAGAATTTTGTGAGGAACACTTAAAATGCAAAGGTTTCACAACGCAATATTTTTCAGGTTAATATGTCAAACAACATGGTGCCTAATAAACATTCACGTGGGTGTGGTCTGGCACGTAAATGCATATAAATCCAACACAGATATTTGTATTGTAATAAAAGTTGGTGCACATGTTCCAAACACTGTCAAGACTCAACATATGCAAGCACATTCAGATCGACCACACATTGGCGCTATAACAGGCACATGTTTATATCGCTTGATCTGTTTGACTCAGAGTGATGAAATTTGGCACACATGCTCAGGGATATAAATCTACCTAACCAGTAAAGTTTGATTCAGTTTAGCTGCATGGTGACGCTGTTGAACCGGAAAAAACATGCATGCAAGCTCATTGGCTCATAGCGCCCATATTGTTTGAGCTAGAGTCCTGTAAAATATTGTGTTTAAAGACATGGGTACATATATGCTATATACCAAATGTGGTGCCAATCAGTGCAGCGGTTCTGGAGAAGAAGACTTTTTAAAGTAGTCAACATCATTGATAATGGTCCAAAGTACATCAAAAGCATATTTCATGATCTGTTTGATGTCGAGTTCTGATACTTGGCAAGCATGGTAAGGAGTACAGAAGTAGCTCATCCTAGGGCAATGTGTCCTGAGGGTGGCACTACTTAGCCAAAGCTTGAAGCCTTGGCATGGCTGCTTGCAGCTATATTTTTTTCCATTTAATTTTGAAGTAAAATAGACTTGCATGGCATTGCACTCTCTCTCTTTCTCGACCCAGTTACCCAGGCTCTGTTCCCAGTGTCCACTCCAGTATGTTTGTCTGAAGATGTGACACAGAGGCAGTGGGACAATAGTTTTATCCTCATGGAACAGGCAGCGACCCCTGACCTTTACAGGATTAAAGGTCACAGGGTGTGGGAGGGAGGGGCGGACCGGGACCCCATACTGTGGTCTTTGTCTTTAAATGGCACCAACACACAGGATGGACTGAAATAGTCTTTCACTCAGTCAGTCTCTCAGTCTGGCTGGTCTCTCTGGGGTCTGTTGTTGTCCTGTGCTCACTTATAGTAAGCTGCCTACTAAATATACAAGTTTTTGTCCCTCATAAGATACAGTAGGCCTATGTCTATGGTCATGTATAGTCAGCTCAACAGTAATAGGCCTATGCCTGCTGAATGTGGCCTTAGGCACAGTGTAGTAGTAGGTCTTTGACTGCTAAATGTAGCCTTAGGCACAGTGTAGTAGTAGGTCTATGACTTCTAAATGTAGCCTTAGGCACAGTGTAGTAGTAGGTCTATGACTTCTAAATGTAGCCTTAGGCACAGTGTAGTAGTAGGTCTATGACTTCTAAATGTAGCCTTAGGCACAGTGTAGTAGTAGGTCTATGACTTCTAAATGTAGCCTAGGCACAGTGTAGAGCAGGCTACCAGTTTTTTCCTTCACAAGATACAGTATTATAATATGTCTAGTTTAGACAAGGTCTTGCTGTTTTCTTCCTCATCACGTTGGTTTTTGTCAGATTGTTTATCTTCCCCTGGGAAGAATAGTGAGCACCCACCCTTTGTGTGTGTTAGATAAACCCAGGCTGCTTGAGGTACGCTACTGTTATCCAGATCATTTAGTCTAAAGTACTGTTGAATTGTAGTACAAAAGGCCAGGCGTCATCATCCCTCTGTAAATGCCTGGGTATTATTGTTTCTTTATATACAGTTGAAGTCGTAAGTTTACAAACACCTTAGCAAGCAACACCTTTAAATTCAGTTTAGCCAAATACATTTAAATTCAGTTTTTCACAATTCCTGACATTTCATCCTAGTAAAAATTCCCTGTCTTAGGTCAGTTAGGATCACCACTTTATTTTAAGAATGTGAAATGTCAGAATAATAGTAGATAGAATGATTCATTTCAGTTTTTATTTCTTTCATCACATTCCCAATGGGTCAAAAGTTCCCGTACACTCAAATAGTATTGGTAGCATGGTCTTTTAAATGGTTTAACTTGGGTCAAACGTTTTGGGTAGCCTTCCACAAGCTTCCCACAATAAGTTTGGTGAATTTTGGCCCATTCCTCCTGACATAGCTGCTGTAACTGAGTCAGGTTATAGCTGCTGTGACTGAGTCAGGTTTGTAGGCCTCCTTGCTCGCGCACACTTTTTCAGTTCTGCCCACAAATTTCCTATGGGATTGAGGTCAGGGCTTTGTGATGGCCACTCCAATACCTTGACTTTGTTGTCCTTAAGCCATTTTGCCACAACTTTGGAAATATGCTTGGGGTCATTGTCCATTTGGAAGACCCATTTGCGACCAAGCTTTAACTTCCTGACTGATGTCTTGAGATGTTGCTTCAATATATCCACAAATATTTTCTCCCTCATGATGCCATCTACTTTGTGAAGTGCACAAGTCCCTCCTCCAGCAAAGAACCCCCACAACATGATGCTGCCACCCCTGTGCTTCATGGTTGGGATGGTGTTCTTTGACTTGCAAGCCTCCCCCTTTTTCCTCCAAACATAATGATGGTCATTATGGCCAAACAGTTCTATTTTTGTTTCATCAGACCAGAGGACATTTCTCCAGAAAGTACCATTTTTGTCCCCATATGCAGTTGCAAACCCTAGTCAGGCTTTTTTATGGCAGATTTGGAGCAGCGGCTTCTTCCTTGCTGAGCGGCCTTTCAGGTTATGTCGATATAGGACTCGTTTTACTGTGGATATACATACTTTTGTACCTGTTTCCTCCAGCATCTTCACAAGGTCCTTGCTGTTGTTCTGGGATTGATTTGCACTTAGAACGAGTCTCCTTCCTGAGCGGTATGACGGCTGCGTGGTCCCATGGTGTTTATACTTGCATACTATTGTTTGTACAGATGAACGTGGTACCCTCTGGCATTTGAAAATTGTTCCCAAGAATGAACCAGACTTGTGGAGGTCTACAATTTATTTTCTGAAGTCTTGAGGAATTTCTTTTGATCACCCATGAAGCAAAGAGGCACTGAGTTTGAAGGTAGGCCTTGAAATACATCCACAGGTACATCTCCAATTGACTCAAATGATGTCAGTTAGCCTATCAGAAGCTTCTAAAGCCATGACATATTTTTCTGGAATTTTCCAAGCGGTTTAAAAACTTCTGACCCACTGGAATTGTGATACGGTGAATTGTACCGTATCATACCCCCCTTTCTCTCTCTCCCTGGCCATTAGTATTCCATAGACAGGAAGTACAGTATTTGGGAAAAATTCACTATATGTATTAAAGTAGTCAAAAGTTGTGCTCAATAAAAATGCATGTTTAATAATGTATTGTTTCATGTTGGGAACACTTTGATTTTAAATAAGAATGGAATATGTTTCTGAACACGTATACATTAATGTGGATGCTACCCTGATTACAAATAATGATGAATGAATCGTGAACACTGATGAGTGAGAAAGTTTACAGATGCACAAATATCATACCCCCAAGACATGCTAATCACTCACCACTACAATAACAGCTTACGTGTCTTTTTGCAGAGTAAGACTTTTTGTGGAAGGTACTAAGCTGCGTACAGACCCCCCGCTATCAGGAATTAAGGTAAGACCCAAGTGTAGACTGTTTGAAGTAACAATGTTTATTGTAACAACGGGCAGGCAAACGACAGATCAAGGCAGGCAGGGGTCGATAATCAAGAGTAGAGGCCAAGGCACAGGACAGCAGGCAGGCTCAGGGTCAGATCAGGTAGAGGTCGGTAATCCAGAAGTGTGGCAAAGGTACAGGATGGCAGGCAGGGTCATGGACAGGCAGAGTGGTCAGGCGGGCGTGTACAGGGCCAGGACAGGCGAGGGCCGAAAACCAGGCGGACGAGAAAATAGAAACTGGAAAAAGCAGGAACTGAGACACAAAACGCTGGTAGGCTGGAGCAAACAAGACTAGCTGGCAACAGACAGAAAACACAGGACACAGAGGATAAGTGGGAAAGATGGGTGACACATGGAGTGGGTGGAGACAAGGACAGATGAGGGACGCCACCTGGCGATCCACCTGGGCGGATACCTGGTTGACTGAGGTGCCGGCGGTGAAAGTCAGCGATGAGGGCCGGGTCCAGGATGTCTTTAGCGGGAAACCAGCACCTCTCCTCCGGGCCATAACCCTCCTAGTTAACCAGGTACTGGAAACCCCTGCCCCGTTGTCGAACCCTCAGGAGGCATCTCACCGTGTACGCTGGCTGGCCATTGATGACATGGGGGGAGGAATGGGCCTAGAAACAGAAGACAAGGGGCTGTCAGACATGGTTTTGACTCTAGACACGGAAAAGGTAGGAAAAATACGGAGGGTACGGGGCAACAGAGGACGAACAGCAGAGGGGCTAATGATCTTGGAGCGGGGGGGGAGGTCTCGGCGTCCAAGAGTGTAGCCGTGGCACAATAGCAGCATGCCAGCGCCTCAGGCTTGACCTTCTGGGATACCGGTAAGTGCTGCGGAATTTCCAATCCCCCAGGAAGATGTCCCGGGGCAGGCAGAGCTGACTTCAGGCAATGAGTGTGGCAGGATGGGCTCTAGCCCACGATGGCACCAGTAGCCCAGTCAATGGATGGATTGTGTCGCTGGAGCCAAGAGAATCCCAATACCACAGGAACCTGCAGAGACTCAACCAGCAGGAATTGGACACTCGTAGGTTAACGGGGGTGGGTTTATGGGTGACTAGGCCTATTGAGCGCTCGTCCAGCGCTCTAACATCCATGGGAATGGAGAGGGGTTGAGTGGGGATGCCCAGCTCGGACGCCAGGGTAACATCCATGAGACTCACATCTGCCCCCGAGTCGATGAGTACCTGAAGAGACTTGGACTGGTCGCCCCACAGCAGGGTGGCATGGAGAGGGGGGTGAGCAAGGGGAGAAGAATAATTATCTTGAAGACCCACCAGAGTACTCACTCCAACGAATGAGCTAGGTCTCTTGAAGGGACGTGCAGACACAATATGACTGGCAGTACCACAGTACAGACAACTCTGGGTCTCAAGTCTGCGTACTCGTTAGACTGGAGACAGCCTAGCCCTGCTGAGCTGCATCGGCTTGGGAAGAGGGGAATCGGCAGTCTCCGGAGGCTCTTGGACGGACCAGGATAAGCTCGAATCCTTTCAGGGACGTAGACACCAGGGACTTCCGGAGTTTATCAGATGCCAGGTGGGATCACTGAGTGAGAGATTGGGACCGCAATCGGACCTCTTCTCCCTCCTACGTTGTCGACCATCGATCCGGATCATCGATCCGATGAATGAGTCGAGATCCGGCGGTAGTTCTCGGGCTGCCAGCTCCTATTGCCTATTTCTGTTTGAGTCTTATAAGAGTTTTTTAAGAATGTGAAACAACTTAGTGGCTCTTTGCTGATTTTCATTAAATCATGTATCTGTCCTATAGGCTAAAAGGAGTTTGTTCATATGTGCATAATATTATATTTTGTAGCTACCGAATTTATGAAAATGAACAATTCATGCGAAAATACTTCTGGTAAAATGCTGACATTTGGTCATTTCAATTAAAAAAAATACTGAAGAAATTGAATTATTGTTATTTTAGAGACACAAAGAACATTTTACATTTTGGGAATTTAGCAGACGCTGCGACTTACAGTGAATGCATTCATCTTAAGAGGGTTCTGCTATTGGGGTGCCAGGACAGAGAAAAGCTTGGACTGGCCTGAGCGGACCTGCCCTCCCATAGGGGTGGGAGGGCCAAGAGACCTGAAGTGGCAGAACGGAGTGCTCAGGTTGGGGTGTAGGGTTTGAGCATAGCCTGAAGGTAGGGAGGGGCAGTTCCTCTTGCTGCTCTGTAGGTAAGTCCCAGGGTCTTGTAGTGGATGTGATCTTCGACTGGAAGCCAGTGGAGTGAGTGGAGGAGTGGGGTGACATGGGTCTCTCCATCATCATTAACATTATTTACATAATTCAAATTCACCAAATCGTTTTGTTCATACGCGTTATAAGGCTTATGAACAAAATGATTTGTTAATGATGATGGTGAGAGCCCAGTAACATATGGACTCCCATCCCTTTCATCATAGAGATTATTGTTACTTCCACCTCAAACTCAACCTCAACAAGACCTGCCCGCTCAAGACCTGCCCGCTCAAGGCCTGCCCGCTCAAGACCTGCCCGCTCAAGGCCTGCCCGCTCAAGGCCTGCCCGCTCAAGGCCTGCCCGCTCAAGGCCTGCCCGCTCAAGACCTGCCCCCTCAGTACCTCCTATGACCAGGTTAATACCTCACAGTACCTTCTATGACCAGGTTAATACCTGTCAGTACTTCCTATGACCAGGTTAATACCTCAGTACATCCTATGAACAGGTTAATACCTCAGTACCTCCTATGACCAGGTTAATACCTCTCAGTACATCCTATGACCAGGTTAATACCTCAGTACCTCCTATGACCAGGTTAATACCTCAGTACATCCTATGACCAGGTTAATACCTCAGTACCTCCTATGACCAGGTTAATACCTCAGTACCTCCTATGACCAGGTTAATACCTCAGTACCTCTTATGACCAGGTTAATACCTCTCAGTACATCCTATGTCCAGGTTAATACCTCAGTACCTCCTATGACCAGGTTAATACCTCAGTACCTCCTATGACCAGGTTAATACCTCTCAGTACATTCTATGGCCAGGTTAATACCTCAGTACCTCCTATGACCATGTTAATACCTCAGTACCTCCTATGACCAGGTTGATACCTCAGTACCTCCTCTGACCAGGTTAATACTTCTCAATACCTTCTATGACCAGGTTAATACCTCAGTACCTCCTATGACCAGGTTAATACCTCTCAGTACATTCTATGGCCAGGTTAATACCTCAGTACCTCGTATGACCAGGTTAATACCTCAGTACCTCCTATGACCAGGTTAATACCTCAGTACCTCCTATGACCAGGTTAATACTTCTCAATACCTTCTATGACCAGGTTAATACCTCTCAGTACATTCTATGGCCAGGTTAATACCTCAGTACCTCCTATGACCAGGTTAATACCTCAGTACCTCCTATGACCAGGTTAATACCTCTTAATACCTTCTATGACCATGTTAATACCTCAGTACCTCCTATGACCAGGTTAATAACTCTCAGTACATTCTATGGCCAGGTTAATACCTCAGTACCACCCAGTTGGTTCCTAACGCTATTATAAGGTTACTACAGTGTTATTGTCTGTCTGCTCTGGGTTGTTTCGTAATTTTATTTATTTTCTGAGAGGAGCTCAGGTTGAGGAAATGACTCTTGCTGACATCGTCTGGTCTGGTCTGCTGCTCAGGCAGGTAACTGGAAGCAGGCCTTGACACGCTCCTCACACTCAACCCCACTCTTTTTCACCCTCTTTCTGCTCTCTGTCTCTGCTCTCTGTCTATCTCTTTGTCTTATTTAACCTTTATTTAGGCAGGGGAGTTCCCATTGGGACCAAGGTCTCTTTCTCTACAGAGTTCAGTCAACCAACTCAGCTTGAGAACTTGTTGCCAGAAAGTTACATCCTAGTTACAATTCTAATTACAATGTCATTGCCAACATGGGTGGTAGTTTGCCAAACTCTTGGTTTGCAGCCGGGGGCTGTTGTCCTGCTAGTCTACCCACGCAGTAGTGCCAGCTCAGGCATTCCGGAGGCCCCATTCCCTCCATCTGTCCCTCCGTTCCTTCCACCTCCCTGCCTGGCATCTAAATCTGCTCTCCTGATCACATGGTGGGACCAAAGAAAAGGGAAAAAATAAAGAAAGGATTTATCCTGGGCTTAAAGGAGAGAACAACCCTATTTATTTTTGCCTCTCTCAGAAGTCAGTGTGATCCAGGATAGAACCTGTTGGTCCGCCTGGCTTGACCTTGACCCTGCCCCTTACCTTGACTATTCCCCTTCCCCTGCCCCTTACCCTGACTATTCCCCTTCCTCTGCCCCTTACCCTGACTATTCCCCTTCCCCTGCCCCTTACCCTGCCCCTTAACCTGACCCTGCCCCTGCCCCTGCCCCTGACCCTGAACCTTACCCTGCCCCTGACTCTGACCCTGCCCCTGCCCCTTACCCTGACTCTGTCCCTGCCCCTTATCCTGACTATTCCCATTCCCCTGCCCCTTCCCCTGACTCTTCCCCTTCCCCTGCCCCTTACCCTGACTATTCCCCTGACCCTTACCCTGCCCCTTATCCTGACTCTGACCCTTACCCTGCCCCTGACTCTGCCCCTTACCCTGACCCTGACCCTGAACCTTACCCTGCCCCTTACCCTGCCCCTTAACCTGACCCTGACCCTGAACCTTACCCTGCCCCTTACCCTGCCCCTGACTCTGACCCTGACTCTGACCCTTACCCTGACCCTTACCCTGACTCTGACCCTGCCCCTTATCCTGACTCTGACCCTTACCCTGCCCCTTACCCTGACCCTGCCCCTTACCCTTACCCTTACCCTGCCCCTTACCCTTTAGGACAGACAGACAGACAGACAGACAGACAGACAGACAGACAGGCCACAGCACTGCAAGGCAGGCAGGCCACAACACTGAGCACTGCAGGACAGACAGGCAGGCCACAGCACTGAGCACTGTAGGACAGGCAGACAGACCACAGCACTGAGCACTGTAGGACAGGCAGACAGACAGGCCACAGCACTGCAGGACAGACAGGCCGTCCACAGCACTGAGCACTCCAGGACAGACAGACAGACAGGCCACAGCACTGAGCACTGCAGGACATACAGACAGACAGACAGGCCACAGCACTGAGCACTGCAGGACATACAGGCAGACAGGCCACAGCACTGAGCACTCCAGGACAGACAGACAGACAGGCCACAGCACTGAGCACTGCAGGACATACAGACAGACAGACAGGCCATAGCACTGAGCACTGCAGGACATACAGACAGACAGACAGGCCACAGCACTGAGCACTCCAGGACAGACAGGCAGACAGGCCACAGCACTGAGCACTTCAGGACATACAGACAGACAGGCCACAGCACTGAGCACTGCAGGACATATAGACAGACAGACAGACATGCCACAGCACTGAGCACTGCAGGACAGACAGACAGGCAGGCCACAGCACTGCAGGACAGACAGGCCGTCCACAGCACTGAGCACTCCAGGACAGACAGACAGACAGGCCACAGCACTGAGCACTGCAGGACATACAGACAGACAGACAGGCCACAGCACTGAGCACTGCAGGACATACAGGCAGACAGGCCACAGCACTGAGCACTGCAGGACATACAGACAGACAGACAGGCCACAGCACTGAGCACTCCAGGACAGACAGGCAGACAGGCCACAGCACTGAGCACTTCAGGACATACAGACAGACAGGCCACAGCACTGAGCACTGCAGGACATATAGACAGACAGACAGACATGCCACAGCACTGAGCACTGCAGGACAGACAGACAGGCAGGCCACAGCACTGCAGGACATACAGACAGGCAGGCCACAGCACTGCAGGACATACAGACAAGCAGGTCACAGCATTGCAGGACATACAGACAGGCAGGCCACAGCACTGCAGGACATACAGACAAGCAGGCCACAGCACTGCAGGACATACAGACAGGCAGGCCACAGCATTGCAGGACATACAGACAGGCAGTCCACAGCACTGCAGGACATACAGACAGGCAGGCTACAGCACTGCAGGACATACAGACAAGCAGGCCACAGCACTGCAGGACATACAGACAGGCAGGCCACAGCATTGCAGGACATACAGACAGGCAGGCCACAGCACTGCAGGACATACAGACAAGCAGGTCACAGCATTGCAGGACATACAGACAGGCAGGCCACAGCACTGCAGGACATACAGACAAGCAGGCCACAGCACTGCAGGACATACAGACAGGCAGGCCACAGCATTGCAGGACATACAGACAGGCAGGCCACAGCACTGCAGGACATACAGACAGGCAGGCTACAGCACTGCAGGACATACAGACAAGCAGGCCACAGCACTGCAGGACATACAGACAGGCAGGCCACAGCATTGCAGGACATACAGACAGGCAGGCCACAGCACTGCAGGACATACAGAGGCAGGCCACAGCACTGCAGGACATACAGACAAGCAGGCCACAGCACTACAGGACATACAGACAAGCAGGCCACAGCACTGCAGGACATACAGACAAGCAGGCCACAGCACTGCAGGACATACAGACAAGCAGGTCACAGCATTGCAGGACAGGCAGACACCCTTATTATCTGTTCTGTTGACTTCCTGTCTGTCTGTATGTCTGTCTCTCTATTGCTTTTTCTCTCTCTATCGCTCTCTTTCTCTCTCTGTCTCTGTCTCTCTCTCTGTCTCTGTCTCTCTCTTCTCTTTCTTCCTCTTTACCCTGAGTTGCCTTGTTGCTATGATAAACTGATTACCAACAGAATTAGAGCAGTTAAAAGAAATGCTTTCAGCACACCAGCATTCAGTTCTCGAACCGCCCAGTCTATAATACCGTTTAACCCATGTCTGAGCCGGGGTTATTGTGTGTTGATCCAAAGGTAAGCTTGCTAGATTGGCTGTTGGTGTGTAATGGTGTGTAGTGAAACCAGATTTCAAACATCTTCACACCAGGTCTACATTGACCGCTTCACATCCAGGTCTTTGTGTCTGAACAGACTGAACTGGCCTGACTGACCACCCTAGAATTTAGTACTGTGATGAATACACACAGAGGGGAGGAAATGAGAGGAGAGCTGAAGGGGAGGAACAGGAGAGAAGAAGAAGGTCCAGGTTTTTATAACCAGAGAACTGGTCTGACTGCAGTGGCCCCTAGAATAAACCCTGTGTGAATACACACAGAGAGGAGAAGGAGTGGAGGGGGAGGAGAGGAGAGGAGTGGAGGGAGGGAGGAGGAAAGAAGAGTGGAGGGAGGAGGAAAGGAGTAGAGTGAGGAGGAAAGAGGAGGAGTGGAGGGAGGAGGAAAGGAGTGGAGTTGAGGGAGGTGGAGGAGAGGAGTGGAGGGAGGAGGAGTGGAGGAAAGGAGAGGAGTGGAGTGAGGAGGATAGGAGTGGAGGGAGGAGGAGTGGAGGGAGGGAGGAGGAGAGGAGTGGGGAAGTAGTGGAGGGAGGAGAGGAGGAGGAAAGGAGTGGAGTAGAGGGAGGTGGAGAGGAGGGAAGAGGGGGGAGAGGAGAGGATTAGTAGTAGTGTCTGGCCGGTAGGTCAGTGGGAGGAAATGCCCCCATTACGGAGCACTAGAGAGAAGAAGCCAGGTGGTAGAGCCGGTGTCGAGGGAGAGCGAAGGTGTGTGTGTGTGTGTGTGTGTGTGTGTGTGTGTGTGTGTGTGTGTGTGTGTGTGTGTGTGTGTGTGTGTGTGTGTGTGTGTGTGTGTGTGTGTGTGTGTGTGTGTGTGTGTGTGTGTGTGTGTGTGTGTGTGTGTGTGTGTGTGTGTGTGTGTGTGTGTGGGAGAGAGAGGCTGTGCGTGGGACCAGGAAGAGAGGAGAGAACTGAAGTCACAGCTTATTTCACTGAGAGGTGAACAACGTTATTTAGTTTATTTAGTTATATAACATCAGATTGACAAGGTAACATTATGTATAGTAGGTTATTTCACTGAGAGGTGAACAACGTTATTTAGTTATATAACATCAGATTGACAAGGTAACATTATGTATAGTAGGTTATTTCACTGAGAGGTGAACAACGTTATTTAGTTATATAACATCAGATTGACAAGGTAACATTATGTATAGTAGGTTATTTCACTGAGAGGTGAACAACGTTATTTAGTTATATAACATCAGATTGACAAGGTAACATTATGTATAGTAGGTTATTTCACTGAGAGGTGAACAACGTTATTTAGTTATATAACATCAGATTGACAAGGTAACATTATGTATAGTAGGTTATTTCACTGAGAGGTGAACAACGTTATTTAGTTATATAACATCAGATTGACAAGGTAACATTATGTATAGTAGGTTATTTCACTGAGAGGTGAACAACGTTATTTAGTTATATAACATCAGATTGACATGGTAACATTATGTATAGTAGGTTATTTCACTGAGAGGTGAACAACGTTATTTAGTTATATAACATCAGATTGACAAGGTAACATTATGTATAGTAGGTTATTTCACTGAGAGGTGAACAACGTTATTTAGTTATATAACATCAGATTGACAAGGTAACATTATGTATAGTAGGTTATTTCACTGAGAGGTGAACAACGTTATTTAGTTATATAACATCAGATTGACAAGGTAACATTATGTATAGTAGGTTATTTCACTGAGAGGTGAACAACGTTATTTAGTTATATAACATCAGATTGACAAGGTAACATTATGTATAGTAGGTTATTTCACTGAGAGGTGAACAACGTTATTTAGTTATATAACATCAGATTGACAAGGTAACATTATGTATAGTAGGTTATTTCACTGAGAGGTGAACAACGTTATTTAGTTATATAACATCAGATTGACAAGGTAACATTATGTATAGTAGGTTATTTCACTGAGAGGTGAACAACGTTATTTAGTTATATAACATCAGATTGACAAGGTAACATTATGTATAGTAGGTTATTTCACTGAGAGGTGAACAACGTTATTTAGTTTATTTAGTTATATAACATCAGATTGACAAGGTAACATTATGTATAGTAGGTTATTTCACTGAGAGGTGAACAACGTTATTTAGTTTATTTAGTTATATAACATCAGATTGACAAGGTAACATTATGTATAGTAGGTTATTTCACTGTGCTTTTAGAACGTTCACTGTAAAGTTGACGGTCACCTAGAAATGCAGCATAGTCTTAAGGAAAAACAATAGTAAATATGGACCTATACTATTACTATGGACCTATACTACTATTAATACACAAATCACAGAGTGCAGTTTAGAGAAGACTAGCAAAAATCCTGCAGATATTGTTATGTTGTGTTTCATGTTGTAGCTTTAGTAAACTGTGAGGGGGATGGCGAGTCATTGACTTAACTTTTAGCCCAGGAAGCTCATTTGCTATTGAAATGAACAGGGAATTCTCTTGCTAACTTTTCATACTGAGGCAGTAGTTTATATTTACCACCATAACATCCCTGTTCACTGACTAGCAGGAAACAACATGGCCTCTTGTTGGTACTACACCATTGCTAATAGAGTGAATTCAGAAGCCCTTGGAGAGATGTTTAGACCACAATAGTTAATGATGAGGTTTAAAGTTGACTTCATGTTGTGCATCCTAATGCAAATAGCCCTCCATTCATTTAGGCTACATTGGCTTACGTCAGTAGGCTCATGTTACGTTAGGAATTCCCCCAGTGATTGTTGACCCATTTATTCACTGAAGCGTGATGACAAGAAGTGAGATTAGAAGTCAGGCTTGTCCCTGTGTCTACCATCCGACAGGCGGTTCTCTCTCAAAGTCCTGTGGCGTCTGCAACCATTCTGTTCCCACCGGTCTCATACTCTGCTCTCTGTGGGCTCTCTGTGATTCATACAAAGAGACCAGTACAGCAAGGTCAACACAGATCAGTATCAATGTTTACAACACAGACCCTCATGTTCTCTCTCTTTCTCTCTCTCGCTCACTCTCTCTCTCATCCCTTTCTATCTCTCTTTCCCCATCATCCACTACTCCCTTTCTCCCACTCTCTCTCTCGCAGCGTCATCCACTACTCTCTTTCTTCCACTCTCTCTCTCGCAGCGTCATCCACTACTCTCTTTCTCACTCCATCTTCCTCTCTTTTGGGCCGCAGAGTGGCGCAATGGTCTAAGGCACTGCATCTCAGTGCTAGAGGCGTCACTACAGACCCTGGTTTGATTCCAGGCTGTATCACAACTGGCCGTGATTGGGAGTCCCATAGGGTGGTGCACAATTGGCACAGTGTTATCCGGGTTAGGGTTTGGCCAGGGTAGGCCGTTATTATAAATAAGAATTTGTTCTCAACTGACTTGCCTAGTTAAGTAAAGGTTAAATAAAATAAAATCCCACTCTGACTCTCTCTCCCTCCCTCCATCCCTCACTCTCTCTCCATTTCTCTCTAATACTGCTGACAGTGTGAGGTGATAGAGTCTAAGGTTAGCAAGGTCAGGTGTGGACTGTAGCGTAGCCAGTTGACGTGGGAAACACTCCACTCTATCAGATCAGTATCTAATGCTGTAATCACAGAACACTGACTCCTATGTGAACCTGTTCCCCTACAGCAGGAAACAATGGAGTTCTTTTTAGAAACCACCCCCCCCTCTCTCTCTCTCGCTCTCTCTCTCTTTCTCTCTTTCTCTCTCTCTCTCTCTCTCTCTTTCTTTCTCTCTCTCTCTCTCTCTCTCTCTCTTTATGTCTCAATTTCAATTCAATTTCAATTTAAGGGCTTTCTTGGCATGGGAAACATATGTTAACATTGCCAAAGCAAGTGAAATAGATAATAAGCAAAAGTGAAATAAACAATTAAAAAATAACTGTAAACATTACACTCACAAAAGTTCCAAAATAATAAGAGATTTCAAATGTCATATTATGTATACAGTGGGGCAAAAAAGTATTTAGTCAGCCACCAATTGTGCAAGTTCTCCCACTTAAAAAGATGAGAGAGGCCTGTAATTTTAGTCATAGGTACACTTCAACTATGACAGACAAAATGAGAAGAAAAAAAATCCAGAAAATCACATTGTAGGATTTTTAAATGAATTTATTTGCAAGTTAAGGTGGAAAAATAATATTTGGTCAATAACAAGTTTATCTCAATACTTTGTTATATACCCTTTGTTGGCAATGACAGAGGTCAAACATTTTCTGTAAGTCTTCACAAGGTTTTCACACACTGTTGCTGGTATTTTGGCCCATTCCTCCATGCAGATCTCCTCGAGAGCAGTGATGTTTTGGGGCTGTTGCTGGGCAACATGGACTTTCAACTCCCTCCAAAGACTTTCTATGGGGTTGAGATCTGGAGACTGGCTAGGCCACTCCAGGACCTTGAAATGCTTCTTACGAAGCCACTCCTTCGTTGCCCGTGCGGTGTGTTTGGGATCATTGTCATGCTGAAAGACCCAGCCACGTTTCATCTTCAATGCCCTTGCTGATGGAAGGAGGTTTTCACTCAAAATCTCACGATACATGGCCCCATTCATTCTTTCCTTTACACTGATCAGTCCTGGTCCCTTTGCAGAAAAACAGCCCCAAAGCATGATGTTTCCACCCCCATGCTTCACAGTAGGTATGGTGTTCTTTGGATGCAACTCAGCATTCTTTGTCCTCCAAACACGACGAGTTGAGTTTTTACCAAAAAGTTATATTTTGGTTTCATCTGACCGTATGACATTCTGGGGGGGACACATCTGGCACTGCAGGATTTGAGTCCCTGGCGGCGTAGTGTGTTACTGATGGTAGGCTTTGTTAATTTGGTCCCAGCTCTCTGCAGGTCATTCACTAGGTCCCCCCGTGTGGTTCTGGGATTTTTGCTCACCGTTCTTGTTATCATTTTGACCCCACGGGGTGAGATCTTGCGTGGAGCCCCAGATCGAGGGAGATTATCAGTGGTCTTGTATGTCTTCCATTTCCTAATAATTGCTCCCACAGTTGATTTTTTCAAACCAAGCTGCTTACCTATTGCATATTCAGTCTTCCCAGTCTGGTGCAGGTCTACCATTTTGTTTCTGGTGTCCTTTGACTGCTCTTTGGTCTTGGCCATAGTGGAGTTTGGAGTGTGACTGTTTGAGGTTGTGGACAGGTGTCTTTTATACTGATAACAAGTTCAAACAGGTGCCATTAATACAGGTAACGAGTGGAGGACAGAGGAGCCTCTTAAAGAAGAAGTTACAGGTCTGTGAGAGCCAGAAATCTTGCTTGTTTGTAGGTGACCAAATACTTATTTTCCACCATAATTTGCAAATAAATTCATTAAAAATCCTACAATGTGATTTTCTGGATTGTTTTTTTCTCATTTTGTCTGTCATAGTTGAAGTGTACCTATGATGAACATTACAGGCCTCTCTCATCTTTTTAAGTGGGAGAACTTGCACAATTGGTGGCTGACTAAATACTTTCCCCCCCGCTGTATATACAGTGTTGTATTAATCTGCAAATAGTTAAAGTACAAAAGGGAAAATAAATAAACATAAATATGGGTTGTATTTACAATGGTGTTTGTTCTTCACTGGTTGCCCTTTTTTTGTGACAACAGGTCACAAATCTTGCTGTTGTGATGGTACACTGTGGTATTTCACCCAATAGATATGGGAGTTTATCAAAATTGGATTTGTTTTTGAATTCTTTGTGGGTCTGTGTAATCTGAGGGAAATACAGTGGGGAGAACAAGTTTTTGATATACTGCCGATGTTGCAGGTTTCCCTACTTACAAAGCATGTAGAGGTCTGTAATTTTTATAATAGGTACACTTCAACTGTGAGAGACGGAATCTAAAACAAAAATCCAGGAAATCACATTGTATGATTTGTAAGTTATTAATTTGCATTTTATTGCATGCAGTAAGTATTTGATACATCAGAAAAGCAGAACTTAATATTTGGTATAGAAACCTTTGTTTGCAACTACAGAGATACGTTTCCTGTAGTTCTTGACCAGGTTTGCACACACTGCAGCAGGGATTTTGACCAAGCTTTCTTCAAGGAGCTCCTTTAGCACCTCGGACTCAGAAACCGCCTACAGGGAGATACTTTGTAGTGGGGCAGGGGAAAAAGACGGAGGAGCATAGTCACATTAGAAGGTGTGGGAGATGAGGAAATGTTGGACGGGCAAGGAGACATGGCTGAGTCAAATAGGAATCCTGACTTAATGAAGTGGTGACTAAAGACCTCAGCCATGTGCTCCTTGTCAGCAGCAACCACATCATCAATGTTAAGGGACATGGGCAGCTGTGAGGAGGAGCGTTTATTCTCAGGTCTGTTACCGTTTTCTAGAACTTCTTGGGGTTAGACCCACAGAGAGAGAACTGCTCCTTAAAGTAACTAACTTTGGCTTTCCGGATAGCCAGAGTGTATGTATTTCCAATTTGCCTGAACGAGAGCAAGTCAGCCTGAATGCCGTGTGCCGAGCAATTTGCCAAAAGAAATTCTTGAGGTGGAGTAATTCTGCCAGAACACGGTCGAACCAGGGGCTGAACCTGTTTTTAATTCTCATTTAGCTTATAAGCGTGTATTTGTTACCACTGAAAATATCAAAAAAGAAGGACCAAGCGTCTTCGACAGAGCTGATTCTATACCAAATTCTGTACCAATTTACAGAGGCCAGGTCATGAAGGAAGGCTTGCTCATTAAAGTGTTTTAGCAAGCGTCTATGACAAGTCAGTACAGGTCGTTTCACTGAGCAGCCATTACGAACACAGGCTGTAAAACAGTGATCACTAAGGTCATTACAGAAAACACCAGACTGATACCTATCAGGATCATTTGTGAGGATAACATCAAGAAGAGTAGCCTTTTCTGGGTGTTTGGAGTCATACCTTTTGGGATTGGGAATAATCTGGGAAAGATTTGGCGAGTCCCATTGCATTAGGACTTGGTCATATGGTTTAAGCATGTCCCAGTTTAGGTCATCTAGCAGGACAAATTCAGACTCAGTGTAAGGGGCCAGGAGAGAGCTTAGGGCAGGTAGGGTACAGGCAGGTGCTGATGGAGGACCTTAGCACCCAGCAACATTCAACAAAGAGCTATTTGAAAGTTTTATGTGTAAATCCAGCAGATCAAATTGTTTTGTGGACAGACTTGGTGGAGACAACCGAGCACTGAAAGTGTTCCTTAGTAAAGATTGCCACTCCACCACCATCTGTCTTGCCGAAAAGGTTAAGTTTGGGTCAGTCACAGTGTTCAGGTATTCTACAAAATAGCATTCTAGTTTGCTCTGTTTTTTTGTTAATTCTTTCCAATGTGTCAAGTAAGTATCTTTTTGTTTCCTCGTGATTTGGTTGGGTCTAATTGTGTTGCTGTCCTGGGGCTCTGTGGGGTGTGTTTGTGTTTGTGAACAGAGCCCCAGGACCAGCTTGCTGGTCCTCTTCTCCAGGTTCATCTCTCTGTAGGTGATGGCTTTGTTATGGAAGGTTTGGGAATCGCTTCCTTTTAGGTGGTTGTAGAATTTAACGTCTCTTTTCTGGATTTTGATAATTAGTGGGTATCGGCCTAATTCTGCTCTGCATGCATTATTTGGTGTTTTATGTTGTACACAGAGGATTCTTTTGCAGAATTCTGCATGCAGTCTCAATTTGGTATTTGACCTCACAACCATGAAGGACAATGGGTTCTATAACTGATTCAAGTATTTTTAGCTAGATCCTAATTGGTAGGTTGAATTGTATGTTCCTTTTGATGGCATAGAAGGCCCTTCTTGCCTTGTCTCTCAGATCGTTCACAGCTTTGTGGAAGTTACTTGTGGTGCTGATGTTTAGGCCGAGGTATGTATAGTATTTTGTGTGCTCTAGGGCAACGGTGTCTAGATGGAATTTGTATTTGTGGTCCTGGCAACTGGACCTTTTTGGAACACCATTATTTTTGTCTTACTGAGATTTACTGTCAGGGCCCAGGTCTGACAGTCTGTGCAGGAGATCTAGGTGCTGCTATAGGCCCTCCTTGGTTGGTGACAGAAGCACCAGATCATCAGCAAACAGTAAACATTTTACTTCAGATTCTAGTAGGGGGAGAAGCCGGGTGCTGTAGACTGTTCTAGTGCCCTCGCCAATTCGTTGATATATATGTTGAAGAGGCTGGGGCTTAATTGGCTCATTCATCCCCCCGCCTCTCCCCTGTAACTATTCCCCAGGTCATTGCTGAAAAATATAATTTGTTCTCAGTCAACTTACCTGGTAAAATTAGTGTTTTAAAAAATCTAAATGAAGCTGCATCCCTGTCTCACCCCCCGCCCCGTGGAACGAAATGTGTGTGTTTTTTAAACAATTTTAACCACACAAACTTGTTGTTTGTGTGCATGGATTTTATAATGTCATATGTTTTTCCCCCAACACCACTTTCCATCAATTTGTATAGCAGATCCCCTTGCTAAATTGTGTCAAACTTTTTGAAATCTTCAAAGCATGAGAGGAGTCTGCCTTTGTTTTGGTTTGTTTGGCTGTCTGTCAGTTAGGGTATGCAGGGTGAATACGTGGTCTGTCCTACAGTAATTTGATAAAAAGCCAATTTGACATTTGCTCAGTACATTGTTTTCTCTGAGGAAATGTACGAGTCTGCTGTTAATGATAATGCAGAGGATTTTCACAAGGTTGCTGTTGACGCATATCCCAAGGTAGTTGTTGGAGTCAAATCTGTCTCCACTTTTGTGGATTGGGTTGATCAGTCCTTGGTTCCAAATATTGGGGAAGATGCCAGAGCTGAGGATGATGATAACCTGTTGCGACGAGCAATCCCGTATCCGGGATCCTATTTATAGCCTCAAGCTCATTAGCATAACGCAACGTTAACTATTCATGAAAATCGCAAATGAAATTAAATAAATATATTAGCTCTCAAGCTTAGCCTTGTTAACAACACTGTCATCTCAGATTTTCAAAATATGCTTTTGAACCATAGCTAAACAAGCATTTGTGTAAGGGTATTGATAGCTAGCATACCATTAAGCCTAGCATTCAGCAGGCAACATTTTCACAAAAACAAGAAAAGCATTCAAATAAAATAATTTACCTTTGAAGAACTTCAGATGTTTTCAATGAGGAGACTCTCAGTTAGATAGCAAATGTTCAGTTTTTCCAAAAATATTATTTGTGTAGGACAAATCGCTCCGTTTTGTTCATCACGTTTGGGTAAGAAAAAACCCGAAAATTAAGTCATTACAACGCAAACTTTTTTCCAAATTAACTCCATAATATCGACAGAAACATGGCAAACGTTGTTTAGAATCAATCCTCAAGGTGTTTTTCACATATCTATCGATGATAAATCATTCGTGGCAGTTTACTTTCTCCTCTGAAGAAAATGGAACGCGCATGGACCTGGAGATTCCGCAATAATTTCGACGGAGGACACCGGGCGGACACCTGGTAAATGTAGTCTCTTATGGTCAATCTTCCAATGATATGCCTACAAATACATCACAATGCTGCAGACACCTTAGGGAAACGACAGAAAGTGCAGGCTCATTCCTGGCGCATTCACAGCCATATAAGGAGACATTGGAACACAGGGCATTCAAAATCTGGACCATTTCCTGTATGAAATTTCATCTTGGTTTAGCCTGTAGCATTTCTGTAGTTTTTTCTTTCCAAAGCTGTCAATTACATGCATAGTCAAGCATCTTTTCGTAAACAAAATATCTTGTTTAAAACAGGAACATTTTTTATCCAAAAATGAAAAGAGCGCCCCCTATCTCGAAGAAGTTAAACAGTTTAAGTATAGCCAATTGGAAATTTCGGTCTGTATATTTGATCATTTATTTTAGGATACCATCAATATCAAAGGCCCTTTTGGGTTGGTTTGTATTATGTCCTGTAGTTCATTGAAGGTAATTGGAGAATCCAGTAGGTTCTGGTAGTCTTTAACAATTGATTCCAAGATTTGTAGTTGATCATGTACATGTTTTTGCTCTTTATTCTTTGTTATAGAGCCAAAAAGATTGGAGAAGTGGTTTACCCATACATCTCCATTTTGGATAGATAATTCTTTATTTATTCCCCCCCCTGTCTCTCTCTTTCTCTCACACACCTTTCGCTCCGTTCAGGTTCATGAGATGTTTGTTCTTTCTGTCCTGTCCCTTCCTTTATTAACTTAAACTGGGACTGGAATGTGACATCCTGCTCGCTGTCTTGATTCTGTTGGGGGAATGATGGGCCATTTTATGTCTGCTAGCCAATCTCAGTCCTGTTTCCCTGAGAAACAAAGATGTTGTGTGTGTTGAGGTATTGTGAGTTTTCCCTGTGTGTAGCTGTTACACATCTTCACTATGTATCTGTGATCAGGCCCTGAAGCCACCCTGTATAACCTAGAGGTGTTAGGGTTGATTTAACAAGACCCATCCATCTGCCCCTCACTCACCACACACACAGTCTCCTTGTTGAGTCACACCACCAACCACTGTGCGTGTGTGTGTTTTCCATAAATCAGTAGTGCTCTCTCAGCCTGTGTGTGTGTGTGTGTGAGTGTGTGTGTGTGTGTGTCTATGTGTGTGTCTATGTGTGTCTCTATGTGTGTGTGTGTGTTATAACTGAATGGGACTTACAATTTGGACACACCTACTCATTCAAGGGTTATTCTGTATTTTTACTATTATCTACATTGTAGAATAATAGTGAAGACAACTGAACTATGAAAAACATATGGAATCATGTAGTAACCAAAAAAACGAATCAAAATATATGTTATATTTGAGATTCTTCAAATCAGCCACCCTTTGCTCCGAGTGGGCTCCTGAGTGGGCTCCTGAGTGGCGCAGTGGTCTAAGACACTGCATCTTATTACAAGAAGCGTCACTCCAGTACAAGGTATGAATCTAGGCTGCACATCACATCCGGCCTTGATTGGGAGTCCCATATTGCTGTGCACAGTTGGCCGGGGTAGGCTGTCATTGTAAATAAGAATTTGTTCTTAACTGACTTGCCTAGTTAAATAAAGGTTAAATAATTGTATTTGCCTTGATGACAGCTTTGCACACTCTTGGCATTCTCTCAACCAACATCATGAGGTCACCTGGAATATATTTAAATTAACAGGTGTGCCTTGTTAAAAGTTAATTTGTGGAATTCTTTATGCGTTTGAGCCAATCAGTTGTGTTGTGACAAGGTTAGGGGGGTATACAGAAGATAGCTAATTGCTACAAAGAAACCACTACTTAAGGACACCAAGAAGAAGAAGAAACTTGCTTGGGCCCAGAAACACGACCAATGGACATTAGACCAGTGGAAATCTGTCCTTTAAGATTTTTGGTTCCAACAGCCATGTCTTTGTGAGACGCAGAGTAGGTGAACAAATTATCTCCGCATGTGTGGTTCCCACCGTGAAGCATGGAGGAGGAGGTGTGATGGTGTGGGGGTGCTTGGCTGGTGAGACTGTCAGTGATTTATTTAGAATTCAAGGCACACTTAACCAGCATGGCTACCACAGCATTCTGCAGCGATACACCATCCCATCTGGTTAGAGCTTAGTGGGACTATCATTTATTTTTCAACAGGACAATGACTCAACACACCTCCAGGCTGTGTAAGGGCTATTTGACCAAGAAGGAGAGTGATGAAGTGCTGCATCAGATGACCTGGCTTCCACAATCACCCGACCTCAACCCAATTGAGATGGTTTGGGATGAGTTGGACTGTAGAATAAAGGAAAAGCAGCCAACAAGTGCTCAGCATATGTGGGAACTCCTTCAAGACTGTTAGAAAAGCATTCCTCATGAAGCTGGCTGAGAGAATGCCAAGTGTGCCAATTATTCTACAATGTAGAACATACAAAAATAAAGAACAACCTTTGCATGAATAGGTGTGTCCAAACTTTTGACTGGTACTATATGTCCCGGCCCCCCCCCCTCCCCATTTTCCCTACTTTCCCTACTGGGAAGGCAAACATGTCTGTTAGTTTCTTATTGATTGTGTTTGTCCTGTAGTCAGCTTAAGAGCAGCACAATCACACTGTGCTTGCAAAATATTCCCCTATCTGCAGACCTCAATAAAGCCAAGTTCAACACACCCAGGAGTTCAGACGTAGAGAGTGATGTGTGATAGGTTGAAGGGCTAAAGTCACATTCCCTACATTTCTGAGTGGTTAATGGTTGATGTATTAACAGTAGTGTTTCCGAGGCATCCTGAGTCATTCTGCACAGGTCCTACAACCTGTAAGCTAGCCTGTGTGTCTGGCCCAAAAACCTGTTTGTACTGTAACAGAATAGTTCCCTGCCCTCTAATACCTCTAAACTGGGAGACAGGAACAGCACCAATGTTGCCTTAGAACTAGTGGACTAATCTTACTGCCTCTCTCTCTCTCTCTGTCTCTCTCCATAACATTATTAATAGGTTGTTATGTAACAAATGCCATCAATCAATAGTTTGTGTGCGTGTGTGTGTGTGTGATTCCAGCCTGGTCATGGAGCCCTTCACCCTGGCTAACCCTCTGTCTCATTAGTACTGTTTTCTAGCATCCAATAATTCAGTTGGATTCCACAGAGATCTAGTCAGCCTGGACCACAATGATCAAATAGAACAAGGATCCATCAATAATTGACTTGTTTTTTTGTTTGCTTAATTCGTCAATGTCCCATGCAAAGATACAATTTGATTATGTGTCAGCGTGTCAGAGAGTATCTCTATCTGTGTGTGTGTGTGTGTGTGTGTGTGTGTGTGTGTGTGTGTGTGTGTGTGTGTGTGTGTGTGTGTGTGTGTGTGTGTGTGTGTGTGTGTGTGTGTGTGTGTGTGTGTGTGTGTGTGTGTGTTTCTTTCTCTATTCACAGCAGTGTGCCTCTTGACTAGTCTGTGTTTACTTGTAAGTTCTCTCCAAATTCTCCAGTACCACCTCATCTCTCCAGTACCACCTCATCTATCCAGTACCACCTCATCTCTCCAGCAGAATAGTTCCAGTACCACCTCATCTAGCCAGTACAACCTCATCTCTCCAGCAGAATAGTTCCAGTACCACCTCATCTAGCCAGTACCACCTCATCTAGCCAGCACCACTTCACCTCTCCAGTACCACCTCATCTATCCAGCAGAATAGTTCCAGTACCACTTCATCTAGCCAGTACCACCTCATCTATCTAGTACCACCTCATCTAGCCAGTACCACCTCATCTATCCAGTACCACCTCATCTATCCAGTACCACCTCATCTAGCCAGCACCACTTCACCTCTCCAGCACCCCTTCACCTCTCCAGTACCACTTCACCTCTCCAGTACCACCTCATCTCTCCAGCACCCCTTCACCTCTCCAGTACCACCTCATCTCTCCAGCACCACCTCATCTATCCAGTACCACCTCATCTATCCAGTACCACCTCATCTAGCCAGTACCACCTCATCTCTCCAGTACCACCTCATCTCTCCAGTACCACCTCATCTATCCAGTACCACCTCATCTAGCCAGTACCACCTCATCTAGCCAGTACCACCTCATCTATCCAGTACCACCTCATCTATCCAGTACCACCTCATCTATCCAGTACCACCTCATCTAGCCAGTACCACCTCATCTATCCAGTACCACCTCATCTAGCCAGTACCACCTCATCTATCCAGTACCACCTCATCTATCCAGTACCACCTCATCTATCCAGTACCACCTCATCTAGCCAGTACCACCTCATCTATCCAGTACCACCTCACCTCTCCAGTACCACCTCATCTATCCAGTACCACCTCATCTATCCAGTACCACCTCATCTAGCCAGTACCACCTCATCTATCCAGCACCACTTCACCTCTCCAGTACCACCTCATCTCTCCAGGATAATAGTTCCAGTACCACCTCATCTATCCAGCAGAATAGTTCCAGTACCACCTCATCTCTCCAGCAGAATAGTTCCAGTTTGGACTTTGACAAGCCTTGCAATAGAGCCTGTATCTGGAGAATAGGACCCATTGAGCTTCTGCCAGATTCAAGCAGACAGTTCACATTAGTGGGGAGTGTATAGAAATACTTTTGTTTTCTAATTATAGGCTATAAGACATATTAAGAATCTGTTCTTACCCTGACCGTATTACACATTTGACAATACAATATTATACATTTTAAATTATGGGTCCTATTTTACGCAATAGAGATAATTTATTACATGACTTCGGTAAAATACAGACAGAAACCAAACTGTCATGTCATCCTTCACATTCAATAAAATACAGACAGAAACCAAACTGTCATGTCATCCTTCACATTCAATAAAATACAGACAGAAACCAAACTGTCATGTCATCCTTCACATTCAATAAAATACAGACAGAAACCAAACTGTCATGTCATCCTTCACATTCAATAAAATACAGACAGAAACCAAACTGTCATGTCATCCTTCACATTCAATAAAATACAGACAGAAACCAAACTGTCATGTCATCCTTCACATTCAATAAAATACAGACAGGTATAAATTCTGTGAACGATATCATAAATAGGACTGGTGGAGTTATGTCACACATGCAGCTAACACAGACATATGGAAATGTCTGCTCTACCCAAAATTACAACCAACTAATTGCAGCATTACCACACAAATGGAAGAGGCAAGTAGAAGGGGAAAAAGTAAGGACCTTGTATGTCGGCCCTGTATTAAGGAACATAAATGGTTAAAGACAAGTGTGATAAATAAAAACATATACCAATTTCATTTAAGGACCAAAAAAACGGAGAGCTGTGCCATATAAATTGCAAAATAGAAGAGATTTTCGATGTACCCATTCCATGGCACATGGTTTATGAATTGATACGCAAAACAACGCTGGATTCAAAGTTTCAAAACACAGATTTTGCTGTGAGGAGGCAGAGTCATTAGATCATTTATTTTGGTATTGTTCATATGTAGCTCGTTTTTGGTCATAGGTCCAGAATTGCAACACTTGCCTAGAACTAACGCTGCAGATAGCAATACTGGGTGATTTGAAAATGCATAATCAATCAATCAATAATATAATAATTATTTTAGTAAAAATGTTTATTTTTAATTTACAATTTGTAGAAGCTATGAGAATAGAAAGGTTCAGTACTTTTGTCAAGCATCACAGCACAGTTGAAAAATATATGGCTGCTAGAAATCCAAAATGGATGATGTTGAGAGATAGATGGAAGGGGTTGAATGTAGCTGAATAACAAGATACCCAATGTAAAACATACGGGGTCTGTAAAATGTATAAAGGCTCAGAAATGTTGTGAAATAGCACAGTTACAAATAGAAATCAAACTGGATGGACATCAGAAATAGAGGAAGGACTAAAAACAAACTAAATCTAACTATTGTAAAATAGACTGTGTATGTAAAATGTGTATAAGATGTATAAACTGAAGGTAGAAGCCTAAGTCATATTGTTTATTAGTTTACTCCAATTGGGGGGGGGGGGGGGTAGGGGTGGTGGGGAATAATAAAGGTATATTCTAAAAACAAAGTAAGTATGTCTATATAGGTACAGTATGTGAATATGTGTATATGTATGTCTATAGAGGTACAGTATGTGTATATGTGTATATGTATGCATATGTGTATGTACATTTACATATATAAATATATATATATATATATATATTTACAACAACAAAAATATATGGGGGATTGGAAATGATGCAGACAATTACATTGATGGAAGCAACAATCTTTCCTCAATATTAAGCTGATCCACCCCTTACAAAAAAAGGAACTCTTATTCACCATCGGGTTCTTGGTCACCTCCCTGATCAAGGCCCTTCTCCATCGATTGCTCAGTTTGGCCGGGTGGCCAGCTCTAGGAAGAGTCTTGGTGGTTCCAAACTTCTTCTATTTATGAATGATAGAGTCCACTGTGTTCTTGGGGACTGTCACGAATATTACCGAAGGTGACTCCCCTTCTTGTTCGGGTGGCGCTCGGCGGTCGTCGTCGCCGGTCTACTAGCTGCCACCGATCCTTTGTTCTGTGTTCGTTTGATTTTGTCTAATTGGTTTCACCTGTTTCTTGTTTGGTTGTTAGGGTGGGGTTATTTAAGTTCGTTCAGCCCACTTCTGTTTGTGCGGGCTTGTTCATCTGTATGTGTTAGAGTGGTTAGTGTTTTCATTTGGGTTTCTCACTGTCCTTTTATTTTTCACGATAGGGTACTTTTGTTCTGTAGTTATACCTGGTTTGGTATACTATTTTTGTTCCTGTGATTATTTCTGGACATTAAAGTGTGTTTTTCCCACATCCTTTGCTCTCTGCGCCTGACTCCACACCTATTCACTCATTGAGCGTTACAGGGACCATCAATGCTGCAGAACTGTCTTGGTACCCTTCCCCAGATCTGTGCCTCGACACAATCCTGTTCCTCCTGAACACCATGGCCAATTCCTTCGATCACAAGGCTTGGTTTTTGCTCTGACATGCACTGTCAACTGTGGGACTTTATATAGCCAGGTGTGTGCCTTTCCAAATCATGTCCAATCAATTGAATTTACCACAGGTGGACTCCAATCAAGTTGTAGAAACATCTCAAGGATGATCAATGGAAACAGGATGCACCTGAGATCAATGTTGAGTCTCAAAGCAAAGGGTCTGAATACTCATGTAAATTAGGTGTGTCTGTTATTTATTTTTAATACATTTGCAGATTTCACTTAGTTTTCTTTATGGGGTATTGTGTGTAGATTTTTGAAGATTTTTTATTTATTCAACCAATTTTAGAAAATGGCTGAAAGGTAACACAATGTGGAAAAGTCAAGGGGTCTGAATACTACATCTAAGGGGACTCAGAGTAGCTATTTATGTTACACTTAAGCCTAACAAGGTTCTCTGACATCACTTTTGCCACAAGAGAAAAGGTTATACTTCCAAATATATGAAGAGGAACATTTCCTGTACACGTCTAATGTGACATTCACTGTCATTAGTCGCAGATACAGTATGTAATTGCCCCAGGTTGTGAGTGACAGCTGGCATCAAGAGTGGCCCTCAGGCCTTGCTGAGTCAAACCCCTGTGGACCCTCATTTTCTCAGGGCAGGTAGGCTGGCAGAATGTGCCTGTGCGTGTGTAGAGTGAGAGAGAGAGAGGAAGCGATTCTCAAAACCTTCCATAACAAAGCCATCACCTACAGAGAGATGAACCTGGAGAAGAGTCCCTCCCCTAAGCAAGCTGGTCCTGGGGCTTTGTTCACAAACACAAACACACCCCACAGAGCCCCAGACAGCAACACAATTAGACCCCACAGAGCCCCAGACAGCAGCACAATTAGACCAAATTATGAGAAAACAAAAAGATAATTACTTGACACATTGGAAAGAATTAACAAAGAAACAGAGCAAACTAGAATGCTATTTGGCCCTAAACAGAGATTACACAATGGCAGAATACCTGACCACTGTGACTGACCCAAACTTAAGGAAAGCTTTGACTATGTACAGACTCAGTGAGCATAGCCTTGCTATTGAGAAAGGCCGCCGTAGCCAGATCTGTCTCTCAAGAGAAGACCGGCTATGTGCACACTGCCCACAAAATGAGGTGGAAACTGAGCTGCACTTCCTAACCTCCTGCCAAATGTACGACCCTATTAGAGAGACATATTTCCCTCAGATTACACAGACCCACAAAGAATTCGAAAACAAATCCAATTTTGAAAAACTCCCATATCTATAAGAAAAGGGAAACCAGAAAAGAACAAACACCATTGTAAATACAACCCTTATTTATGCTTATTTATTTTCCCTTTTGTTCTTTAATGATTTGCATATCTTTACAACACTGTACATAGCTTTAACATGACATTTGAAATGTCTCATTTCCTTTGGAACTTTTGTGAGTGTAATGTTTACTGTTAATTTTTGATTGTTTATTTCACTTTTGTATATTATCTACTTCACTTGCTTTGAACATGTAAAACATATGTTTCCCATTTCAACAAAGCCCTTTGAATTGAAGAGAGAGAGAGAGAAAACGTCAGAGAAACCCAACCCAGCACAGCTCTAACTTGACTTAAACACCTTACGTTACATTACAGATCAGCTTGTGTGGGGTGTTTTAGATGTAAAACTACCAAGCGGTGTTTCTGCAGCATTACTGCATCTCTACTGTCTACCAGTAATGGAGGATCAGACTAGACATAGTTACCACTGGATGTTGAAACCAGCCAGTGACAACATGAGGGCTATGGGGGGGTTATATTAAAGAGATGGTCATTATTACTGGCTCAGAACAATGTGTGTGTGTTTACACTCCCCTGATGTTTATGGTCTGAAGACTGATTTAAGGGGTGTGTGTGTGTGTGTGTGTGTGTGTGTGTGTGTGTGTGTGTGTGTGTGTGTGTGTGTGTGTGTGTGTGTGTGTGTGTGTGTGTGTGTGTGGAATGGACGTGCCTGAGCTTGTGTTTTGTAAAGCATCTCTGGAATTTGGCTGCTCTTCCTGTCCCCTTCAGTCTGTCTCTCACACAGTAGTGACCTGGCTAGTAGTGGTTGACTTTCCCCAGTTCAAATCCCCAGTATAAGTGTATTAGTGGATGGTAGTTACACAGACAGACAGACAGACGCAGAGAGACAGAGAGAGAGCGAGACAGACAGACGTAGAGAGACAGAGAGAGAGAGACAGACAGACGCAGGGAGAGAGGGACAGAGACAGACAGACAGAGAGAGGAAGACAGACAGACAGACAGATGCAGAGAGAGAGACAGACAGACAGACGCAGAGAGAGAGAGGGACAGAGAGTCAAATGTGATTAATTCCACATCCAGCAGTTGAACCAATTACCCCGGCTGGATATGAAGAGTTGTTAATGTCAATCTTCCAACATTGAATCATCCTCTCCTCTAGCAACAGCCAAATGAGACTACAGACACTGGGCACGTTGCAGTGTGTCACCGTTTGGTAGGGAACGTAGCCTAACCTGAACCTAATAGGATTCAAAATAAATCTCTGTATTAGACCTATAACCCAGGTGTAACCTAGGTATAACCCAGGTGTAACCCAGGTATAACCCAGGTATAACACAGGTGTAACCCAGGTATAACCCAGGTGTAACCCAGGTATAACCCAGGTATAACCCAGGTATAACCCAGGTATAACCCAGGAGCTTGGTACAAACGGGTACAAGGGATAAATCCATGTCTATCTGTACACTTTAGCCCACCAACTTAACATTGATGTTCTATTCATGTTTGCCAACACCTTTGAATCTGAAAAAACACAGTTTGTTAGGAAGTTAATTGAAAGCTGTGTGTGTGTGTGTGTGTGTGTGTGTGTGTGTGTGTGTGTGTGTGTGTGTGTGTGTGTGTGTGTGTGTGTGTGTGTGTGTGTGTGTGTGTGTGTGTGTGTGTGTGTGTGTGAGAGAGCTACACTTCCTAACCTCCTGCCAAATGTATGACCACATTAGAGAGACATATTTCCCACAGATCACACCCACGAAGTATTTGAAAACAAATAAAACATTGATAAACTCCCATATCTGTTAGGTGAAATACCAGTGTGCCATCACAGCAGAAAGATTTGTGGCTCGTTGCCATGAGAAACTGGCAACCAGTGGAGAACAACACCTTTGTAAATACAACCTATATTACCTGTTTTACTTATTTCCCCTTTCATACCTCAACTACTTGAACAACACTGTACATAGCCAATTATATAACATTTGAAATGTCTAATTTATTTTAAAGGTTTTGTGAGTATAATGTTTACTGATGTTCCATTTTGAGAGAGAGAGTCAGAGAGAGAGAGAGTCAGTGATTGTGTTTCAAGGCCTATGCCAGGCGGTAAATCTGCCCAGGTCAATCAAGTAGAAGCCAACTACTGAAAACAACTGGACGGAACATTTTCTCCAGTCCACTCAAGATTTGTGGCCAAGGTTTAAAAGGATTTTTACCCCACCTCCTACCCCCGCAAGTGATTGCATCAGTAGACATCAGTAACGCACATACATACATACACACATACACACACACACTCCATCAATAAGCACAGGGCTTGGATCATTACTTACCTTGGTATTGACATTCTACACCTGGTGGCTTTTCCAATAGTTTCAGTCTGAGGAGATTTCACAGCTTCTCCCTCCATCCACCCCACTCTCTTTCTCTCTCTTCCTCCATCGATTTGTTTTCCAAAGTCTTTCTTTGGCTGATTTAAAAAGGAACTAATTGTAAGAAAAAAAGGCCTATACCGTGCATTCGGAAAGTATTCAGACCCCTTGACTTTTTCCACATTTTGTTTCAAGTTCTTTGGGATCGGTTAGCATGAGGTTGTAAGTAACAAGAGAATTTCCCAGAACATAGACATATCTGATATTGGCAGAAAGCTTAAATTCTTGTTAATCTAACTGTATTGTCCAATTTACAGTAGCTATTACAGTGAAATAATACCATGCTATTGTTTGAGGAGAGTGATCAATTTTGAACATAAAAAGTTATTAATAAACAAATTAGGCACATTTGGGCAGTCTTGATACACAATTTTGAACAGAAATTCAATGGTTCATTGGATCAGTCTAACACTTTTCACATACACTGCTGCCATCTAGTGGCCAAAATCTAAATTGCACCTGGGCTAGAATAATACATTATGGCCTTTCTCTTGCATTTCAAAAATGATGGTACAAAAAAAATACCAAAAAAAAACAGTTTGTTTTTCTTTGGATTATCTTATAACAGATCTAATGTGTTATATTCTCCTACATTCTTTTCACATTTCCACGAACTTCAAAGTGTTTAATTTCAAATGGGACCATGAATATGCATATCCTTGCTTCAAGGCCTGAGCTACAGGCAGTTAGATTTGGATATGTCATTTTAGGCGGAAATTGAAAAAAGGGGAGGATCCTTAAGAGGATTTATGATTATAATTATTCTAAAATTGATTAAATAAAAAAAATCCTCATCAACCTACACATAATACCACATAATGACAAATTGAAAATAGTTTTTTAGAAAAAACTGAAATATCTTATTTACATAAGTGTTCAGACCATTTGCTATGAGACTGGAAATTGAGCTCAGGTGCATCCTGTTTCCATTGATCATCCTTGAGATATTTCTACAACTGGATTGGAGTCCACCTGAGGTAAATTCAATTGATTGGACATGATTTGGAAAGGCACACGCCTGTCTGTATTAGGGCTGACCTCAATTAATCGACTGATCAATTGTTTGGTCGTTAGGCTGTTGGTTGACCAAAATTGTTTTAGTTGATGTGTATGTGCAAATGTGTATATTTGTGCCCATCTCAGTGAACTAATCCATTGTGGAGGCCAAGACTGAAAGCCAAGTTATGCTTGATCCCAAAATGGTTGAAGGCTCTATATGGAGGGTGTGACGCAAATGCCTCCAGGGGCCAAATCGACCTCCATACCGTACCGCATCTCCATGCTCCTCCCAAATGTTGTAATAATGCAGAGGGCTCTGTATAGCTCTGCATTGACATGATTGGTTTACGGTAGGTGGAGGCGGTACATCCTGTAGAAAACATCAACTCACTTCCTTGACAACAGCTCTGCACTGCTCCGCGAAGCAACAAGTATAAATGCCCTGACTTCTGCTGAGGCCGTATTACCGTAAATGCTGCAGACGTCGGATTGACCACGCACCTAGATGCACAATGCACTTCTCTCTCCAGAATGCGCTCTCTCCCGTCAATTTGTGCACATTCATTGTTTCTTAAGTTAATTGTTTGCATTTGTTTGTTACTGTCTATCAAAACTCCGTTCAGCACACTACCGTGCAAAAGTTTGGGGTCACATAGAAATGTCCTTATTTTTGAAAGAAAGGTCTATCAAAATAACATCAAATTGTAACATAGGTTGTGCGCTGGCAGCGTCATTAAAAAGTACCCACAAAACACCCGTCTCAACCGTGAAGAGGTGACTGGCCTTCTAGGCAGAGTTGCATAGAAAAAGCCATATCTCAGACTGGCCAATAAAAATGTAATATTAAGATGGGCAAAATAACACAAACACTGGACAGAGGAACTCTATCTATAAGGCCAGCATCCCGGAGTCACCTCTTCTCTGTTAACGTTGAGACTGGTGTTTTGCGGGTGCTATTTAATGAAGCTGCCAGTTGAGGACTTGTAAGGCTTCTGTTTCTCAAACTAGACACTCAAATGTACTTGTCCTCTTACTCAGTGGGGCCTCCCACTCCTCTTTCTATTCTGGTTAGAGCCAGTTTGCGCTGTTCTGTGAAGGGAGTAGGACACAGTGTTGTACCAGATCTTCAGTTTCTTGGCAATTTTTCACATGAAATAGCCTTCATTTCTCAGAACAAGAACAGACTGACAAGTTTCAGAAGAAAGTTCCTTTTTTCTGGCCATTTTGAGCCTGTAATCGAACCCATAAATGCTGATGCTACAGATACTCAACTAGTCTAAAGAAGGACAGTTTTATTGCTTCTTTAATCAGCAAAACAGTTTTCAGCTGTGCTAACAAAATTGCAAAAGGGTTTTCTAATGATCAATTAGCCTTTTAAAATGATAAACTTGGATTAGCTAACACAACGTGCCATTGGAACACAGGAGTGGTAGTTTCTGATAATGGGCCTCTGTACACCTATGTAGATATTCCATAAAAAATCTGCCGTTTCCAGCTACAATAGTCATTTACAACATTAACAATGTCTACACTGTATTTCTGATCAATTTGATGTTATTTTACTGGACAAAAAATGTGCTTTTCTTTCAATAACAAGGAAAAGTCTAAGTGACCCCAAACTTTTGAACGGTAGTGTATATCACCTGTGATGATATTTACCATGAATTCCTATTTCTCAACGACAATGTTTGTTCCTTTGGTTACGGTAATTTCTGTTACTGCATTCAATATTATTATTCCAGTCTTCCTTTTATCACTGTATTGTTGTTTCAGTCTCTCAGTCTCTCAGTCCCTGCTTTGATGCACCTGTACTGACCTCGCCTTCTGGATGATAGCGGGGTGAACAGGCAGTGGCTCGGGTGGTTGTTGTCCTTGACAATCTTTTTGGCCTTCCTGTGACATCGGGTGGTGTAGGTGTCCTGGAGGGCAGGTAGTTTGCCCCCGGTGATGCGTTGTGCAGACCTCAGCCTTGCGGTTGTGGGCGGAGCAGTTGCCGTACCAGGCGGTGATACAGCCCGACAGGATGCTCTCGATTGTGCATCTGTAAAAGTTTGTGAGTGTTTTTGGTGACAAGCCAAATTTCTTCAGCCTCCTGAGGTTGAAGAGGCGCTGCTGCGCCTTCTTCACCACGCTGTCTGTATGGGTGGACCATTTCAGTTTGTCCGTGATGTGTATAATGCATTAATTGAAGCTGTTTCACGAAAATGTACATATAAAAACCATAAATGGCACACAGATCTGGAGAAATGGTAAGATAAATTGTCATTCCACTTGAGAAAGGTTGCCAACTCCTCATGTAGCCTATTACCAGCAACTTCAGCAGAGTAATGGCAAGTAATGGCAGAATCTGTGAAAGCCAGCAGGAGCGAGAGGAGAATAGTTGGGTCAGGTTAAGTTTTTTTTATTCTGGTTATCTAGATCTCTGGCGCCCTCTTGAGGATGTTGTCTTATTTCATCAAACTATAATCTTAAAGCATCAGACAAGCTCACATACATAGGGTGTGTCTATAAAAGGAAAAATACACGTTAAAAAAGCTTGGTTGAAAGAACAGGCATCTTTCGGTCAACCAAGATTTTTTTTTACAGCCCAAGTCTATGTAAGTTCCCACAGTTGGCAGTGCATGTCAGAGCAAACTCCAAGCCGTGAGGTCGAAGGAATTGTCCGTAAAGCTCCGATTGTGTCGAGGCACAGATCTGGGGAAGGGTACCAAAACATTTCTGCAGTATTGAAGGTCCCCAAGAACACAGTGGCCTCCATCATTCTTGGAACCACCAAGACACTTCCTAGTGCTGTCCCCCCGGCCAAACTGAGCAATCGGGGGAGAAGGGCCTTGGTCAGGGAAGTGACCAAGAACCCGACGGAAGATACTCCTCAGTAAAAGGCACATGACAGCCCGCTTTCAGACCATGAGAAACAAGATTCTCTTGTCTGATGAAACCAAGATTGAACTCTTTGGCCTGAATGCCAAGCATCAAGTCTGTGGGAAACCAGGCACCGCACATCACCTGGCCAATAACATCCCTATGGTGAAGCATAGTGGTAGCAGCAGCATACTGTGGGGATGTTTGTCAGCAGCAGGGACTAGGAGACTAGTCAGGATGGAAGGAAAGATGAACAAAGCAAAGTACAGAGAGATCCTTGATGAAAACCTGCACCAGAGCGCTCAGGACCTCAGACTGGGGCAAAGGTTCACCTTCCAACAGGACAACGACCCTCAGCACACAGCCAAGACAAGGCAGGAGAGTGGCTTCGGGACAGGTCTCGATCCTTGAGTGGCACAGCCAGAGCCAGGATTTGAACCCGATCGAACATCTCTGGAGAGACCTGAAAATAGCTGTGCGGTGATGCTCCCCATCCAACCTGACAGAGCTTGAGAGGATCTGCAGAGAAGAATGGGAGAAACTCCTCAAATACAGGTGTGCCAAGCTTGTAGAGTCATACCCAAGAAGATTTGAGGCTATAATCCCTGCCAAAGGTGCTTCAAGTACTGAATAAAGGGTCTGAATATTTATGTAAATGTGATATTTCAGTTTTGTATTTTTTAATACATTTGCAAAAATGTATAAAAACCTGTTTTTGCTTTGTCATTATGAGGTATTGTGTGTAGATTGATGAGGGAAATGTCAAAGGGGTCTGAATACCTCCCGAATGCACTGTATATCCGTATTTGAAATGAGTATGACTCGGCCTACTTTATAAAACTAGGATGCTACTGGTCACCAGATGACTCTGGTAGAACGGACAATGTGTCAGTATCATCAGAACGGATGAGCAAATGCAGGTGCTACTTGTTCATCAGTTTAGGGTTAAGGTTAGGGGTCAGGGTTAGTGGTTGAATCTGTATGATAGCGGATGAAGGTTGTAGTAGTCAGAGTGGAATGTTTTAGGGAAGGGAAATAGTTAGGCTAGCTAGCTCATTAATATAAACATGAGCTTTCCGAGTATCTCTCTCTTTGATCTCCCTCTGGCTGAGAGCCTTCAGCTATACAGCTATAGTGGCTTTCTCTTCTCTCTCTCTGTGTCTCACTCTCCCTCCCTTTCTTTTTCTCTCTCTCTTTCTCTCTCTCTTTCTCTTTCTCTCTCTCTTGCGCTCTCTCCCGCTTTCTCTCTCTCTTTCTTTTTCTCTGTCTCGCTGTCACTCTCTCTCACTCTCTCTCTCTCTCTCTGTCTCTGTCTCTGTCTCGCTGTCACTCTCTCTCTCTCTCTCTCTCTCTCTCTCTCTCTCTCTCTCTGTCTCTGTCTCTCACCATTTACATAATTATTGAGGCCACCAATTGAGGCCACCAGTACATCACTTGATAAATGTTGATTACACTGGGGGGAAACATGGGAAATGTTGAAGCAGCTGCTCCCTACCTAGCCAGACAGAGTACTGTGTGTGTGCATGGGCACATACACACTAGAGCTGGACGTCCATATTGTGATAAATTGCTTGAATTGATAATAAATAGAACAAAACGTTTATAACAGGAATGTGCACCACAGTTTATAACAGTAATGTGCTCCACAGTTTATAACAGTAATGTGCACCACAGTTTATAACAGTAATGTGCTCCACAGTTTATAACAGTAATGTGCACCACAGTTTATAACAGTAATGTGCACCACAGTTTATAACAGTAATGTGCACCACAGTTTATAACAGTAATGTGCACCACAGTTTATAACAGTAATGTGCACCACAGTTTATAACAGTAATGTGCTCCACAGTTTATAACAGTAATGTGCTCCACAGTTTATAACAGTAATGTGCACCACAGTTTATAACAGTAATGTGCACCACAGTTTATAACAGTAATGTGCTCCACAGTTTATAACAGTAATGTGCTCCACAGTTTATAACAGTAATGTGCTCCACAGTTTATAACAGTAATGTGCTCCACAGTTTATAACAGTAATGTACACCACAGTTTATAACAGTAATGTGCTCCACAGTTTATAACAGTAATGTGCACCACAGTTTATAACAGTAATGTGCTCCACAGTTTATATCAGTAATGTGCACCACAGTTTATAACAGTAATGTGCTCCACAGTTTATAACTGTAATGTGCTCCACAGTTTATAACAGTAATGTGCTCCACAGTTTATAACAGTAATGTGCACCACAGTTTATAACAGTAATGTGCTCCACAGTTTATAACAGTAATGTGCTCCACAGTTTAAATCAGTAAGGTGCTCCACAGTTTATAACAGTAATGTGCTCCACAGTTTATAACAGTAATGTGCTCCACAGTTTATAACAGTAATGTGCACCTCAGTTTATAACAGTAATGTGCTCCACAGTTTATAACAGTAATGTGCACCACAGTTTATAACAGTAATGTGCACCACAGTTTTTCCTTTAAACTGCTACTACTAGTTTGATGGTTGTAGCCATCAATTGTTCCATTAACTATCACCCATATTAGCAAACTCATTTCATTTCCAACTTCTCATTTCTCTAGTATAGGCTACTTATCGTAATGATATCAGGTAAATGCCTAAGCAATAAGCGGTCGGTGTCGATCATTTTCTGTTTATTGTCCCAGCTTTAATATACACTTTGTGGTGTGTGTGCGCAGGTTCATACATAAATTATGCTGTGTGTGTGTGTGTGTGTGTGTGTGTGTGTGTGTGTGTGTGTGTGTGTGTGTGTGTGTGTGTGTGTGTGTGTGTGTGTGCGTGCGTTGCTGGCTCTATTTTGGGACAGACTGAGAAGTGACCTGGCCTGGTTTTGTGATTACAGCAGTGTTTCTGCAGCATTACTGCATCTCTACTGTCTACCAGTAATGGAGGATCAGACTAGACATAGTTACCACTGGATGTTGAAACCAGCCAGTGACAACATGAGGGCTGTGGGGGGGGTTATATTAAAGAGATGGTCATTATTACTGGCTCAGAACAATGTGTGTGTGTTTACACTCCCCCGATGTTTATGGTCTGAAGACTCATTTAAGGTGTGTGTGAGCCGAGCTGGTGGCTGAGGTGTGTGTGTGTGTGTGTGTGTGTGTGTGTGTGTGTGTGTGTGTGTGTGTGTGGTTTAAGGCCATAGTGTGTGTTTATCCTCGTGGAAAGAGAAAGGGGTCAACAGGGTGGAATCAATAGAGATCCTTAATGAGCGGAGAGAGGGAGGAATGGAGAGAGAGAGAGAGTAGAGTGAGGAATGGAGAGAGAGAGAGGAGATGGAGGAATGGAGAAAGAGAGGAGGGGGAGGAATGGAGAGAGATATAGGAGAGGGAGGAATAGAGATAGAGGGAGGATTGAGAGGAATGGAGAGAGAGAGGGGGGGGGAATGGAAGGGGAGGGGAGGGAGTAATGGAGGAGGGAGGGAGGAATGGAGGAGGGAGGGAGGAATGGAGAGGGAGGGAGTAATGGAGGAGGGAGGGAGGAATGGAGGAGGGAGGGAGGAATAGAGGGGGAGAGAGGGAGGGGGGAATGGAGGAGGGAGGGAGTAATGGAAGGGGGGGAGTAATGGAGGGGGAGGGAGGGAGGGGGGAATAAAGAGAGAGGATGGAGGAATGGAGGGGGAGGGGGGAATAAAGAGAGAGGGTGGAGGAATGGAGGGGGAGGGAGGGAGGGGGAATAAAGAGAGAGGATGGAGGAATGGAGGGGAGGAAGGGAGGGGGGAATAAAGAGAGAGGATGGAGGAATGGAGGGGAGGGAGGGAGGGGGAATAAAGAGAGAGGATGGAGGAATGGAGGGGGAGGGAGGGAGGGGGAATACAGAGAGAGGATGGAGGAATGGAGGGGGAGGGAGGGAGAGGGGAATAAAGAGAGAGGATGGAGGAATGGAGGGGGAATAAAGAGAGAGGATGGAGGAATGGAGGGGGAATAAAGAGAGAGGATGGAGGAATGGAGAGGGAGGGAGGGAGGGGGGAATAAAGAGAGAGGATGGAGGAATGGAGGAATGGAGGGGGAGGGAGGGAGGAGGGAATAAAGAGAGAGGATGGAGAAATGGAGGGGGAGGGAGGGAATACAGAGAGAGGATGGAGGAATGGAGGAATGGAGGGGGAGGGAGGGAGGAGGGAATAAAGAGAGAGGATGGAGAAATGGAGGGGGAGGGAGGGAATAAAGAGAGAGGATGGAGGAATGGAGGGGGAATAAAGAGAGAGGATGGAGGAATGGAGAGGGAGGGAGGGAGGGAGGGGGGAATAAAGAGAGAGGATGGAGGAATGGAGGGGGAGGGAGGGAGGGGGGAATAAAGAGAGAGGATGGAGGAATGGAGGGGGAGGGAGGGAGGGGGGAATAAAGAGAGAGGATGGAGGAATGGAGGGGGAATAAAGAGAGAGGATGGAGGAATGGAGGGGGAGGGAGGGAGGGGGGAATAAAGAGAGAGGATGGAGGAATGGAGGGGGAGGGAGAGAGGGGGGAATAAAGAGAGAGGATGGAGGAATGGAGGGGGAATAAAGAGAGAGGATGGAGGAATGGAGAGGGAGGGAGGGAGGGAAAGAGGGAGGGAGGGGGGAATAAAGAGAGAGGATGGAGGAATGGAGGGGGAGGGAGGGAGGGGGGAATAAAGAGCGAGGATGGAGAAATGGAGGGGAGGGAGGGAGGGGGGAATAAAGAGAGAGGATGGAGGAATGGAGGGGGAGGGAGGGGGGAATAAAGAGAGAGGATGGAGGAATGGAGGGGAGGGAGGGGGGAATAAAGAGAGAGGATGGAGGAATGGAGGGGGAATAAAGAGAGAGGATGGAGGAATGGAGGGGGAGGGAGGGAGGGGGGAATAAAGAGAGAGGATGGAGGAATGGAGGGGAGGGAGGGGGGAATAAAGAGAGAGGATGGAGGAATGGAGGGGGGAATAAAGAGAGAGGATGGAGGAATGGAGGGGGAATAAAGAGAGAGGATGGAGGAATGGAGGAAGTCTCCTCCCTCTGACTCTGTAATTGTTTTAAGTAGTTCAGAACATCCCAGAAAAACCACTAGACTATGTATGGCCAATCATTCCTCACATTCTGCCCATTAAAGATCAAAAACAAGGTCAACTTTACATTAGTATTGTTGAACAGATGCCGGAAGCTAGCACGTAGGTTAGCATGACATACCATACAGTCATTAATATGACCACTGAATAACCAGTGTGCTATAGTAGGTTACACTGTACTGTATAGTCATTAATATGACCACTGAATGACCACAGTGTGCTATAGTAGGTTACACTGTTCTGTATAGTCATTAATATGACCACTGAATGACCACAGTGTGCTATAGTAGGTTACACTGTTCTGTATAGTCATTAATATGACCACTGAATGACCACAGTGTGCTATAGTAGGTTACACTGTACTGTATAGTCATTAATATGACCACTGAATGACCACAGTGTGCTATAGTAGGTTACACTGTTCTGTATAGTCATTAATATGACCACTGAATGACCACAGTGTGCTATAGTAGGTTACACTGTTCTGTATAGTCATTAATATGACCACTGAATGACCACAGTGTGCTATAGTAGGTTACACTGTACTGTATAGTCATTAATATGACCACTGAATGACCACAGTGTGCTATAGTAGGTTACACTGTACTGTATAGTCATTAATATGACCACTGAATGACCACAGTGTGCTATAGTAGGTTACACTGTTCTGTATAGTCATTAATATGACCACTGAATGACCACAGTGTGCTATAGTAGGTTACACTGTTCTGTATAGTCATTAATATGACCACTGAATGACCACAGTGTGCTATAGTAGGTTACACTGTACTGTATAGTCATTAATATGACCACTGAATAACCAGTGTGCTATAGTAGGTTACACTGTACTGTATAGTCATTAATATGACCACTGAATGACCACACTGTGCTATAGTAGGTTACACTGTTCTGTATAGTCATTAATATGACCACTGAATAACCAGTGTGCTATAGTAGGTTACACTGTTCTGTATAGTCATTAATATGACCACTGAATAACCAGTGTGCTATAGTAGGTTACACTGTACTGTATAGTCATTAATATGACCACTGAATGACCACAGTGTGCTATAGTAGGTTACACTGTTCTGTATAGTCATTAATATGACCACTGAATGACCACAGTGTGCTATAGTAGGTTACACTATTCTGTATAGTCATTAATATGGCCACTGAATAACCAGTGTGCTATAGTAGGTTACACTGTACTGTATAGTCATTAATATGACCACTGAATAACCAGTGTGCTATAGTAGGTTACACTGTTCTGTATAGTCATTAATATGACCACTGAATGACCACAGTGTCCTGTAGTAGGTTACACTGTACTGTATAGTCATTAACATGACCACTGAATAACCACAGTGGATGGTTACACTGGTTACACTGTACTGTATAGTCATTAACATGACCACTGAATGACCACAGTGTGCTATAGTAGGTTACACTGGTTACACTGTACTGTATAGTCATTAATATGACCACTGAATAACTATAGATTAGAAGGCGTGGTCAATAGGATGCGCTGACTGAATTGATTGTGTTATTTGAAAGAAATCGGAAGGGAAATAATAAATCAATTGGATACGGTAAGGGAAAGGAACGCCTTCAACCGTCTTCTGCATTTAAACCAACCCCTCTGAATCAGAGAGGTGCAGAGGGCTGCCTTAATGGACATCCACGTCTTCGGCCCCCGGGGAACAGCGGGTTAACTGCCTTAATGGACATCCACGTCTTCGGCCCCCGGGGAACAGCGGGTTAACTGCCTTAATGGACATCCACGTCTTCAGCCCCCGGGGAACAGCGGGTTAACTGCCTTAATGGACATCCACGTCTTCAGCCCCCGGGGAACAGCGGGTTAACTGCCTTGCTCAGGTGCAGAACAACATATTTTTGTCAGCTCTGGGATTTGATCCAGCAACCTTTACGGTTACTGTCCCAACGCTCTAACCACTAGACTACCTGGAACTGTAGGAAGTACAGCTGGGTTGCCCTGGTTATAAAGGCACATCCTTGCTCGTCTCTGCTGCCTGAATCAAAGCACCCTGCCTCTTTATCAGACAAATAGGATTTACTGTAGTCAGTAGCATCACAGAGGGAGAACACACACACACACACACACACACAGTTACATAACAAGCTTCTGATGGTGGATATGTTCTCTGCTCCTCTTCCCCAAGAGGCTCACTCACACACACACACGCGCACACACGCACACACACACACACACACACACTCTACATCTGTAATCTTCTCTTTTAGCTTACAGTGCCTTGCGAAAGTATTCGGCCCCCTTGAACTTTGCGACCTTTTGCCACATTTCAGGCTTCAAACATAAAGATATAAAACTGTATTTGTTTTGTGAAGAATCAACAACAAATGGGACACAATCATGAAGTGGAACGACATTTATTGGATATTTCAAACTTTTTTAACAAATCAAAAACTGAAAAATTGGGCGTGCAAAATTATTCAGCCCCCTTAAGTTAATACTTTGTAGCGCCACCTTTTGCTGTGATTACAGCTGTAAGTCGCTTGGGGTATGTCTCTATCAGTTTTGCACATCGAGAGACTGAAATTTTTTCCCATTCCTCCTTGCAAAACAGCTCGAGCTCAGTGAGGTTGGATGGAGAGCATTTGTGAACAGCAGTTTTCAGTTCTTTCCACAGATTCTCGATTGGATTCAGGTCTGGACTTTGACTTGGCCATTCTAACACCTGGATATGTTTATTTTTGAACCATTCCATTGTAGATTTTGCTTTATGTTTTGGATCATTGTCTTGTTGGAAGACAAATCTCCGTCCCAGTCTCAGGTCTTTTGCAGACTCCATCAGGTTTTCTTCCAGAATGGTCCTGTATTTGGCTCCATCCATCTTCCCATCAATTTGAACCATCTTCCCTGTCCCTGCTGAAGAAAAGCAGGCCCAAACCATGATGCTGCCACCACCATGTTTGACAGTGGGGATGGTGTGTTCAGCTGTGTTGCTTTTACGCCAAACATAACGTTTTGCATTGTTGCCAAAAAGTTCAATTTTGGTTTCATCTGACCAGAGCACCTTCTTCCACATGTTTGGTGTGTCTCCCAGGTGGCTTGTGGCAAACTTTAAACAACACTTTTTATGGATATCTTTAAGAAATGGCTTTCTTCTTGCCACTCTTCCATAAAGGCCAGATTTGTGCAATATACGACTGATTGTTGTCCTATGGACAGAGTCTCCCACCTCAGCTGTAGATCTCTGCAGTTCATCCAGAGTGATCATGGGCCTCTTGGCTGCATCTCTGATCAGTCTTCTCCTTGTATGAGCTGAAAGTTTAGAGGGACGGACAGGTCTTGGTAGATTTGTAGTGGTCTGATACTCCTTCCATTTCAATATTATCGCTTGCACAGTGCTCCTTGGGATGTTTAAAGCTTGGGAAATCTTTTTGTATCCAAATCCGGCTTTAAACTTCTTCACAACAGTATCTCGGACCTGCCTGGTGTGTTCCTTGTTCTTCATGATGCCCTCTGCGCTTTTGACGGACCTCTGAGACTATCACAGTGCAGGTGCATTTATACGGAGACTTGATTACACACAGGTGGATTGTATTTATCATCATTAGTCATTTAGGTCAACATTGGATCATTCAGAGATCCTCACTGAACTTCTGGAGAGAGTTTGCTGCACTGAAAGTAAAGGGGCTGAATAATTTTGCACGCCCAATTTTTCAGTTTTTGATTTGTTAAAAAAGTTTGAAATATCCAATAAATGTCGTTCCACTTCATGATTGTGTCCCACTTGTTGTTGATTCTTCACAAAAAAATACAGTTTTATATCTTTATGTTTGAAGCCTGAAATGTGGCAAAAGGTCGCAAAGTTCAAGGGGGCCGAATACTTTCGCAAGGCACTGTACATCTCGTTTCTACCATTTCAAAAAGCATGAGGTGTCTCTGACAGGAAGAACATGCGTTATGTGGGATTTGAAGGCTTTAACAACTGTAGGAAAGTGTTGTGGTTATGTTTAGTGTTGTTCTATGATGAGCTAGTAGTAGAGTGTGGTTGAACCGTATGGTTGTTGTGCACTATGCCATGGTTTAACCTACACTTATTACTACCAGATCACAGTTTAGCTGGCTTAGTAAAAATGTGTTGATTTTTCCATTTAGCTGGCTTAGTAAAAATGTGTTGATTTTTCCATTTAGCTGGCTTAGTAAAAACGTGTTGATTTTTCCATTTAGCTGGCTTAGTAAAAACGTGTTGATTTTTCCATTTAGCTGGCTTAGTAAAAACGTGTTGATTTTTCCATTTAGCTGGCTTAGTAAAAACGTGTTGATTTTTCCATTTAGCTAGCTTAGTAAAAATGTGTTGATTTTTCCATTTAGCTGGCTTAGTGTTGATTTTTACATTTGGTGTGTCGTGAAAAATTTGAAAGCTTTTAGGTCGGTCACTGACTGCAAAAAAACTGCCTCGGGACACACACACACACACACACACATACACACACACACACACACACACACACACACACACACACACACACACACACACACACACACACACACATACACACACACACAGCTGATGACAGAGAAGTGGCACATGTCAAGTCATGCCCTGAGAGAGGAGATATAAAGCCAGACAGGGAAAAAGACAGGAGGAGTTTGACTAGAATTCACATCAACAACAGACTAGTAACTAGGGTATAGGCTATGGGGGAATACTGAGGAAGACAGAGGGAATGGGACCATCTCATTAAGAATCATGATACTAGTTATTATGCTTTATTAATCACTAGAGTGCAGGAGTTAAGTGATCAGAGGAAGACAGACAGAGAGCTGAAAACTGTAAACAATCCAATGAAGTGTGAACTTGACTTGGATATGATGGTTCGTGTTGCCATAGAGATAAGATATTACAGTTAGAAGGTGAATAGGAGGTTATCATGGTGATGATGGTTCGTGTTGCCATAGAGATAAGATATTACAGTTAGAAGGTGAATAGGAGGTTATCATGGTGATGATGGTTCATGTTGCCATAGAGATAAGATATTACAGTTAGAAGGTGAATAGGAGGTTATCATGGTAATGATGGTTCGTGTTGCCATAGAGATATTACAGTTAGAAGGTGAATAGGAGGTTATCATGGTGATGATGGTTCGTGTTGCCATAGAGATAAGATATTACAGTTAGAAGGTGAATAGGAGGTTATCATGGTGATGATGGTTCGTGTTGCCATAGAGATAAGATATTACAGTTAGAAGGTGAATAGGAGGTTATCATGGTAATGATGGTTTGTGTTGCCATAGAGATAAGATATTACTGTTAGAAGGTGAATAGGAGGTTATCATGGTGATGATGGTTCGTGTTGCCATAAGAGATAAGATATTACAGTTAGAAGGTGAATAGGAGGTTATCATGGTGATGATGGTTCGTGTTGCCATAGAGATAAGATATTACAGTTAGAAGGTGAATAGGAGGTTATCATGGTAATGATGGTTCGTGTTGCCATAGAGATAAGATATTACAGTTAGAAGGTGAATAGGAGGTTATCATGGTAATGATGGTTCGTGTTGCCATAGAGATAAGATATTACAGTTAGAAGGTGAATAGGAGGTTATCATGGTGATGATGGTTCGTGTTGCCATAGAGATAAGATATTACAGTTAGAAGGTGAATAGGAGGTTATCATGGTGATGATGGTTCATGATGCCGAAGATATTTTACAGGGTTCTGAATAAGTTTGTTTATGTCCATTCTCTGATTCGCAACCTCTTTCTTCCTCTCTTCTTTGCTCTCTTCCTCTACCTCAAGAGTTCTCCACGTGGCCACCCTGTCCTGTAACCAATGGCAACATCGGTCCAGACCCTTCCTCTGAGCCGTGACCCCAGCAAGACATTCCGTGACCCCTACTCGACCCCTACCCGGCCCACAGCCCTACTGGCCCGGTGCAGTATGGGTAGTGTAGGTAGCCTAGTGGAGCGCCCGGACGCGTCCCCAGCTAAAGGCAGCCAGGCCGTGCCCCAGGTGGGACCCAGACAGACCAACAGGTTATTAAAGAAAGGCTTCAACCAGAGAGAGCTGCTCAACTACCTCAACATCACCAGGTTAGTGAGCTCTCTGATAGGCACAAAATGGCTGCCATGTTTCATCAACATCACCAGGTTAGTGAGCTCTCTGATAGGCACAAAATGGCTGCCATGTTTCATCAAAGAGGGGTGCTACATTAGAGAGTATGTATTCTCTATGTATTCCATAAAGTACAGACAAAGTGGTAAAGAGTTGTCTGTTTCAAATAGAAGGCATTAATGATGCTCTTGGGTAATAACATCACCTGTTATTCCATAGCAGTGTTGTTAGTGCTGCTGCCAGGTGGGTGCCACACATAGTGAGCTGGTAGGAGGTGTGAATCCTACCATTCAGAAAGTATTCAGACCCCTCCCCTTTTTCCACATTTTGTTACATTACAACCCTATTCTAAAATGGATTACATTGTTTTTTCCCCCTCATCAATCTACACACAATACCCCAAAATATCAAAGCAAAAACTGTTTTGTAGAAATGTACAGCAAAAGTACAGTACCAATCCCAAAGTACAGACACTCCTACTAATTAAAGTTCTACATAGAATAATAGTGAAGACATCAACACAATGAAATAACACATATGGATTCATGTAGTAACCAAAAAAGTATTAAACAAATCAAAATATATGTTATATTTTTAATTCTTCAAAGTAGCCACCCTTTGCCTTGATGACAGCTTTGCACACTATTGGCATTCTCTCAACCAGCTTCACCTGGAATGCTTTTCTAACAGTCTTGAAGGACTTCCCACACATGCTGAGCACTTGTTGGCTGCTTTTCCTTCACTCTCTGGTCCAACTTATTACAAACTATCTCGATTGGGTTGAGGTCGGGTGATTGTGGAGGCCAGGTCATCTGATGCAGCACTCCATCACTCTCCTTCTTGGTCAAATAACTCTTACACAACCTGGAGGTGTGTTTTCGATCATTGTCCTGTTGAAAAACAAATGATAGTCCCACTAAGCGCAAACCAGATGGGATGGCGTATCGCTGCAGAATGCTGTGGTAGCCATGCTGGTTAAGTGTGCCTTGAATTCTAAATAAATCACTGACAGTGTCACCAGCAAAGCACCCCCACACCATCACTCCTCCTCTGTGCTTCACGGTGGGAACAACACATACAGAGATCATCCGTTCACCTGCGTCTCACAAAGACACGGCTGTTGGAACCAAAAATCTCCAATTTGGACTCATCAGACCAAAGGACAGATTTCCACTGGTCTAATGTCCATTGCTCGTGTTTCTTGGCGCAAGCAAGTCTCTTCTTATTATTGGTGTCCTTTAGTAGTATTTTTTTGCTGCAATTTGACCATGAAGGTCTGATTCTCCTCTCCTCTGACCAGTTTATTTTGAGATGTGTCTGTTACTTGAACTCTGTGAAGCGTTTATTTGGGCTGCAATTTCTGAGGCTGGTAACTCTAATGAACTTATCCTCTGCAGCAGATGTCCCTCTGGGTCTTCCTTTCCTGTGGCAGTCCTCATGAGAGCCAGTTTCATTGTAGCGCATAATGGTTTTTGCTGCTGCACTTGAAGAAACTTTCAAAGTTCTTGAAATCTTTCGGACTGACTGACCTTCATGTCTTAAGGTAATGATGGACTGTCGTTTGTCTTTGCTTATTTAAGATGTTCTTGCCACAATATGGACTTGGTCTTTTAACAAATAGGGCTAGCTTCTGTATACCTTGTCACAATAGAACTGATTGGCTCAAACGCATTAAGAAGGAAATAAATTCCACAAATTAACTTTTAACAAGGCACACCTGTTAATTGAAATGCATTCCAGGTGACTACCTCATGATGCTGGTTGAAAGAATTCCAAGAATGTGCAAAGCTGTCATCAAGGCAAAGGGTGGTTACTTTGAAGAATCTCAAATATAAAATGTTTGTTTAACACTTTTTTGGTTACTTCATGATTCCATGTGTTATTTCATAGTTTTGATGTCTTCACTATTATTCTACAATGTAGAAAATAGTAAAAAATAAATAAAAATAAAAACTTTGAATGAGCACAGTTGGTGTATCCAAATATTTATATTAGTACTGTATAAAAAATAAAATCTGACATTCACATAAGTATTCAGGCCCTTTACTCAGTACTTTGTTGAAGCTCCTTTGGCAGCGATTACAGCATCAAGTCTTCTTAGGTATGACACTAAAAAATTGGTGCACCTGCATTTGGGGAGTTTCTCCCAATCTTCTCTGCAGATCCTCTCAAGCTCTGTCAGGTTGGATGGGGACCGTTGCTCCATAGCTATTTATAGTTCTCTCCAGAGAAGTTCAATCCGGCTCAAGTCCGGCCACTGGCTTGGCCACTCAAAGACATTTAGAGATTTGTCCCAAAGCCACTCCTGCATTGTCCTGGTAGAGTGCTTAGGGTCGTTGTCCTGTTGGAAGGTGAACCTTCACCCCAGTCTGAGGTCTTGAGTGCTCTGGAGCGGGTTTTCATCAAGGATCTCTCTGTACTTTGCTCCGTTCATCATTCACTCGATCCTGACTAGTCTCCAAGTCCCTGCCGCAGAAAAACATCCCCACAGCATGATGCTTCCACCACCATGCTTCACCATAGGGATGGTGACAGGTTTCCTCAGGACGTGACGCTTGGCAATTAGGCCAAATAGTTCAATCTTGGTTTCATCAGACCAGAGAATATTGTTTCTTATGGTCTGAGAGTCTTTAGGTGCCTTTTGGAAAATTCCAACGGGCTGTCATGTGCCTTTTACTGAGGAGTGGCTTCAGTCTGGACACTCTACCATAAAGGCCTGATTGGTCAAGTGCTGCAGAGATGGTTGTCCTTCTGGAAGATTCTCCCATTTCCACAGAGGAAGTCTGGAGCTCTGTCAGAGTGACCATCGGGTTTTTGGTCACTTCCCTGACCAAGGCCCTTCTCCCCTGATTGCTGAATTTGACCGGGCGGCCAACTCTAGGCATAGTCTTGGTGGTTCCAAACTACTTCCATTTAAGAATGATGGAGGCCACTGTGTTCTTGGGGACTTTCAATGCTGCAGAAATGTTTTTGTACCCTTCCCCAGATCTGTGCCTGACACAATCCTGTCTCAGAGCTTTACGAACAATTCCTTCGTGCATGCTCTGACATGCACTATCAACTGTGGGAACTTATATAGATAGACAAGTGTGTGCCTTTCCAAATCATGTCCGATCAATTGAATTTACCACAGGTGGACTCCAATCAAGTTGTAGAAACATCTCAAGGATGATCAATGGAAACAGGATGCACCTGAGCTCAATTTTGAGTCTCATAGCAAAGGGTCTGAATAGTTAAGTAAATAACCTGTTTTCGCTTTGTCATTATGGTGTATTGTGTGTAGATTGATGAGGAACATTTTTTATTTAATCAATTTTAGGAGAAGGCTGTAACGTAACAAAATGTGAAAAAGGTCAAATGGTCTGAATACTTTCCGAATGCAGAGTGTATTTGCGAAGTAAGCTGTTACAATCTAAAGTTGTAAATCTAGACGAAATAGAAATTAATTTAAAGTTTTAATGTCCCATGCGCATGTACAGTGAAATGCCTTTTTTGCAAACTCAAATAGAAATATAAATCATTTTCATAACAAGATGTTATCGTTCAGGGGAACAGATTATCAATTGACTGGAAGCCTGAAGGAAAACCTTTATAATGATCCCCACCAGGGGAACAGGGGAACAGATTATCAATTGACTGGAAGCCTGAAGGAAAACCTTTATAATGATCCCCACCAGGGGAACAGGGGAACAGATTATCAATTGACTGGAAGCCTGAAGGAAAACCTTTATAATGATCCCCACCAGGGGAACAGGGGAACAGATTATCAATTGACTGGAAGCCTGAAGGAAAACCTTTATAATGATCCCCACCAGGGGAACAGGGGAACAGATTATCAATTGACTTGAAGCCTGAAGGAAAACCCTTATAATGATCCCCACTAGGGGAACAGGGGAACAGATTATCAATTGACTGGAAGCCTGAAGGAAACCCTTTATAATGATCCCCACCAGGAAAGAGGCCAAAGCGGGTAGCGGCCCAGGCAGCAGTAGGAAGGACATCTTCTCCAGCATGCAGTCCATGAAGAGAGAGCATGGACATGAGGAGGAACACATCAAGCTCTACTACAAAGACAGAACTGAGGTGGACGTGTCAAAGAACTCCCTGGCAATTGGAGGGAAATATGAGAAGGTAAGAAGAACACCTGGTTATGGGACAACATATAGGGGTGATATCTCTGGGACAACATATAGGGGTGATATCCCTGGGACAACATATAGGGGTGATATCCCTGGGACAACATATAGGGGTGATATCCCTGGGGCAACATATAGGGGTGATATCCCTGGGGCAACATATGGGGGTGATATCCCTGGGACAACATATAGGGGTGATATCCCTGGGACAACATATAGGGGTGATATCCCTGGGGCAACATATGGGGGTGATATCCCTGGGACAACATATAGGGGTGATATCCCTGGGACAACATATAGGGGTGATATCCCTGGGACAACATATAGGGGTGATATCCCTGGGACAACATATAGGGGTGATATCTCTGGGACAACATATAGGGGTGATATCCCTGGGACAACATATAGGGGTGATATCCCTGGGACAACATATAGGGGTGATATCCCTGGGACAACATATAGGGGTGATATCCCTGGGGCAACATATGGAGGTGATATCCCTGGGACAACATATGGGGGTGATATCCCTGGGACAACATATAGGGGTGATATCCCTGGGACAACATATAAGGGTGATATCCCTGGGACAACATATAGGGGTGATATCCCTGGGACAACATATAGGGGTGATATCCCTGGGACAACATATGGGGGTGATATCCCTGGGACAACATATAGGGGTGATATCCCTGGGACAACATATAGGGGTGATATCCCTGGGGCAACATATGGAGGTGATATCCCTGGGACAACATATGGGGGTGATATCCCTGGGACAACATATAGGGGTGATATCCCTGGGACAACATATAGGGGTGATATCCCTGGGACAACATATAGGGGTGATATCCCTGGGACAACATATAGGGGTGATATCCCTGGGGTAACATATGGGGGTGATATCCCTGGGACAACATATAGGGGTGATATCCCTGGGACAACATATAGGGGTGATATCCCTGGGACAACATATAGGGGTGATATCCCTGGGGCAACATATAGGGGTGATATCCCTGGGGCAACATATGGGGTTATAGCCAACATGTCTCTGACACAGAGAACGTCCTTTAATAGTCTGAAACCAACATGTCTCAGACAGATCACCCTGGCTTCTTACTCCTTACAGTTAGCGAAAGTTTGAAGAATTGGCCTCTATCACTGAGTCACTGGTAGCACTAGATGAATGACGTCCCAGTGGTGACGCTGTGTGCGATGCTTGCGTTGTGTGTGTGTGTGTGTGTGTGTGTGTGTGTGTGTGTGTGTGTGTGTGTGTGTGTGTGTGTGTGTGTGTGTGTGTGTGTGTGTGTGTGTGTGTGTGTGTGCGTGCGATGCTTGCGTTGTGTGTGTGTGTGTGTGTGTGTGTGTGTGTGTGTGTGTGTGTGTGTGTGTGTGCGATGCTTGCGTTGTGTGTGTGTGTGTGTGTGTGTGTGTGTGTATAGGAGACATAATGAAATGCTACCAGGTATTACCTGGCTAGGTTGGAGGAAGTGTTTTAAAATGTCCTGCATTAGTCATGTATAAGATCATGTATGAATAAGATGCCAAACCTCTCCCTTCAGTCTGTGTCTGACGTAAATCACACACACACAGTCCCTTCTGCACTCCTTGTAAAGACTAAGTAGTGCAGTAGGATGAATTCATCTCATCCAGGCTGGATGTTTAACATCAAGCCTGAGAAACAACATGGAGAGAGCAGAGAGCTGAGAAAACGATTGATTTAATAGAAACCTTGTGGGTAATAGTGATTTCTAGACCGAGGCCTGAACACACCACCAGCCTGGTGGTGAGTGAGATAGCGCTGCTCTTAATTCAGTACCGTTCAGTTCAAGGGGCTTTATTGGCATGGGAAACATGTTAACATTGCCAAAGCAAGTGCAGTAGATAATATATGAAAGTGAAATAAACAATAAAAATGAACAGTAAACATTACACATACAGAAGATCCAAAATAATAAAGACATTACAAATGTCATATTATGTATATATACAATGTTGTAACGATGTGCAAATGGTTAAAGTACAAAAGGGAAAATAAATAAGCATAAATATGGATTGTATTTACAATGGTGTTTGTTCTTCACTGGTTGCCCTTTTCTTGTGGCAACAGGTCACAAATCTTGCTGCTGTGATGGCACACTGTGGTATTTCACCCAATAGAATTAGGAGTTTATCAAAATCGGGTTTGTTTTTGAATTCTTTGTTGGTCTGTGTAATCTGAGTGAAGTATGTGTCTCTAATATGGTCATACATTTGGCAGGAGGTTAGGAAGTGCAGCTCAGTTTCCACCTCATTTTGTGGGCTGTTAATAATCATGCAGAGGATTTTACTCATATCCCACGGTAGTTAATGGGGTCAAATTTGTCTACACTTTTGTGGATTGGAGTGATCAGTCCTTGGTTCCAAATATTGGGGAAGATGCCAGAGCTAAGGATGATGTTAAAGAGTTTTAGTATAGCCAGTTGGAATTTTTGGTTTGTATATTTGATCATTTCATTGAGGACACCATCAACACCACAGACCTTTTTGGGTTTGTATTTTGTCCTGTAGTTCATTCAAGGTCATTGGAGAATCCAGTGGGTTCTGGTAGTCTTTAATAGTTTATTCTAAGATTTGTATTTGATCATGTTAATGTTTTTGTTGTTTGTTATAGAGCCAAAAGGATTGGAGAAGTGGTTTACCAATACATCTCCATTTTAGATAGATACCTCTTTATGTTGCTGTTTGTTATAGAGCCAAAAGGATTAGAGAAGTGGTTTACCACTACATCTCCATTTTAGATAGATACCGCTTTATGTTGCTGTTTGTTTAGTGTGTTCCAATTTTCCCAGAAGTGGTTAGAGTCTATGGATTCTTCAATTACATTGAGCTGATTTCTGATGTGCTGTTCCTTCTTTTTCTGTAGTGTATTTCTGTATAGTTTTAGTGATTCACCATAGTGAAGGCATAGACTCAGGATTGTGTTTTTGGTTGGACAGGTTTCTCAATTCCTTTCTTAGGTTTTTGCATTCTTCATCAAACCATGTCATTGTTGTTCATTTTTTTCAGTTTTCTGTTAGGGAAGCTGAGAGGTCAAATATACTGTTTAGGTTTTCTGCTGCCAAGTTTACACCTTCACTATTACAGTGGAATATTTTGTCCAGGAAGTTGTCTAAAAGGGATTGAATTTGTTGTTGCCTAATTGTTTTTTGGTAGGTTTCCACAGTACATTCCTTCCATCTATAGCATTTCTTAATTTTACTCCTTTGGCTTTGATGCCTTATGATTGAGTTTTGCTCTGTAAAAACTAGACTGTGATTTTGCTGTGATCTGATAGGGGAGTCAGTGGGTTGACTGTGAACGCTCTGAGAGACTCTGGATTGAAGTCAGTGATCAAGTAGTCTAGAGTTGTGGCCAAAAGTTTTGAGAATGACACAAATATTAATTTTCAAAGTCTGCTGCCTCAGTTTGTATGATGGCAATTTGCATATACTCCAGAATGTTATGAAGAATGATCAGATGAATTTCAATTAATTGCAAAGTCCCTCTTTGCCATGCAAATGAACTGAATCCCCCAAAAAACATTTCCACTGCAATTCAGACCTGCCACAAAAGGTCCAGCTAACATCATGTAAGTGATTATCTCATTAACACAGGTGTGAGTGTTGACGAGGACAAGGCTGAAGATCACTCTGTCATGCTGATTGAGTTCGAATAACAGACTGGAAGCTTCAAAAGGAGTGTGGTGCTTAGAATCCTTGTTCTTCCTCTGTCAACCAGGGTTACCTGCAAGGAAACATGTGCCATCATCATTGCTTTGCACAAAAAGGGCTTCACAGGCAAGGATATTGCTGCCAGTAAGATTGCACCTAAATCAACCATTTATCGGATCATCAAGAACTTCAAGGAGAGTGATTCAATTGTTGTGAAGAAGGCTTCAGGGCGCCCAAGAAAGTCCAGCATGCGCCAGGACCGTCTCCTAAAGTTGATTCAGCTGCGGGATCGGGGCACCACCAGTACAGAGCTTGCTCAGGAATGGCAGCAGGCAGGTGTGAGTGCATCTGCATGCACAGTGAGGCAAAGACTTTTGGAGGATGGCCTGGTGTCAAGAAGGGCAGCAAAGAAGCCACTTCTCTCCAGGAAAAACATCAGGAACAGACTGATATTCTGCAGAAGGTACAGGGATTGGACTGCTGAGGACTGGGGTAAAGTCATTTTCTCTGATGAATCCCCTTTCCGATTGTTTGGGGCATCTGGAAAAAAGCTTGTCCGGAGAAGACAAGGTGAGCGCTACCATCAGTCCTGTGTCATGCCAACAGTAAAGCATCCTGAGACCATTCATGTGTGGGGTTGCTTCTCAGCCAAGGGAGTGGGCTCTCTCACAATTTTGCCTAAGAACACAGCCATGAATAAAGAATGGTACCAACACATCCTCCGAGAGCAACTTCTCCCAACCATCCAGGAACAGTTTGGTGACAAACAATGCCTTTTCCAGCATGATGGAGCACCTTGCCATAAGACAAAAGTGATAACTAAGTGGCTTGGGGAACAAAACATTGATATTTTGGTTCCATGGCCAGGAAACTCCCCAGACCTTAATCCCATTGAGAACTTGTGGTCAATCCTCAAGAGGCGGGTGGACAAACAAAACCCCACAAATTCTGACAAACTCCAAGCATTGATTATTCAAGAATGGGCTGCCATCAGTGTAACGGTTTTCTTGAGTTGAAGGAGAGGCGGACCAAAGCACAGCGTGGTTATTTTGATTCATGTTTAATAAAGCACTTCACATGAACAAACTAACAAAAACAAGAACCGTGAAAACCCATCTGGTGCAAACACAGCGACAGGAACAATCACCCACAAACACACAGTGAAACCCAGGCTACCTAAGTATGATTCTCAATCAGAGACAACTACTGACACCTGCCTCTGATTGAGAACCATACTAGGCCGAAACATAGAAATACCCAAAACCTAGAAAAACAAACATAGACTGCCCACCCAACTCACGCCCTGACCATACTAAATAAATACCAAACAAAGGAAATAAAGGTCAGAACGTGACAATCAGTCAGGATGTGGCCCAGAAGTTAATTGCCAGCATGCCAGGGCAGATTGCAGAGGTATTGAAAAAGAAGGTGTCAACACTGCAAATATTGACTCTTTTCATCAACATCATGTAATTGTCAATAACAGCCTTTGACACATATGAAATGCTTGTATTTATACTTCAGTATTCCATAGTAACATCTGACAAAAATATATAAAGTCACTGAAGTAGCAAACTTTGTGGAAATTAATAAAACTTTTGGCCACGACTGTACAGTACTGCTGCCAAGAGATGAGCTATAGGTGTACCTACCACAGGAGTCCCCTCGAAGCCTACCAATGACTATGTACGTAGACAGCAAGCGACAGAGCTGCAGGAGTTGTGACCCATTTTTGTTGGTTATGTTGTCATAGTTGTGCCTTGTGGGGCATATGGGCAAGGGAATTCTGTCACTTGCAGGCAGGTGTTTGTCCCCCTGTGTGCTGAGGGTGTCAGGCTCTTGTCCAGTTCTGACAATTAGGTCACCACAGACTAGTACATGTCTCTGGGCATAGAAATGATTGATCTCCCCCTCTAGTATGGAGAAGCTGTCTTCATTAAAGTATGGGGATTCTAGTGGGGGGATATAGGATATAGGTAGCACACAGGAGGACATTTTTCTCTGTTGAGATCATTTCCTTTTGAATTTCTAACCAGATGTAAAATGTTCCTGTTTTGATTACTATAATAGAGTGAGTTAGGTCTGCTCTATACCAAATTAGCACGCCCCTCTTCTCTGTTTCACACCTGGTAGTTTGGTGGATGGGACTACCAACTCTGTAACCTAGAGGGCAACCAGTGGGTCAGTCTCCTCTATACCATGTTTCTTGTAGGATGACAATGTCGGTATTTCTGATTTATTTGATAAAGTCCAGGTTCCTGCTCTTTGGGCCAAAGGCAGATGACCTCAGGCCTTGGATATTCCAGAATGAGATAGTGAAGGCTTTGTGATTCATAAATGAGTTGTGTGGTTTGGCCTTAGACCAGTAAGTGTGAGCAGAGCCTGCTCAGCATCTGGTACATTCCATTGACTTGGGCTAGTGTAAGAGTGGGGGTTGGGCCTGTTTGCCCACTCACAGCCTGGGTGTATGTGTGACTTCCATGTTGAGGCCCTCTTTGCAGGGGTGGGGGGGCATTGTGTGGGCAGGAGGGACATGGGTCTGATCTGAGGGGCTTAAATGGGGTGTGGGCTTTGTTGACTTGGGGGGGGGGTGGCTGGTAGTGTTGTGGTCTGGATGTGGGTCCTCTTGGCGTGGGTCCTCTATGTGTTGGTCCAGGGGGGGGGGGGGGGGGGGGGGGGGGGGGTCCCGCAGGTCTGAGAGAGTGTCTTGCTGGTCTGGACAGGGTGTCTATTGATCTGTTGCTCCTGTGTGAAGTGTTGGGGCTGCGTTTGAGAGCGATGTCCTTTAGAGTCCGGGCAAAGGTGGGCACTGCTGCCTTGTATAGGTGGACCTGGTCATAGAGGCTGTTCAAGTCCAGGATGGAGTGGTGGGCACTGCTGCCTTGTATAGGTGGACCTGGTCGTTAAGTCCAGGATGGAGTGGTGGGCACTGCTGCCTTGTATAGGTGGACCTGGTCGTTAAGTCCAGGATGGAGTGGTGGGCACTGCTGCCTTGTAGAGGTGGACCTGGTCGTTAAGTCCAGGATGGAGTGGTGGGCAATGCTGCCTTGTATAGGTGGACCTGGTCGTTAAGTCCAGGATGGAGTGTTGGGCACTGCTGCCTTGTATAGGTGGACCTGGTCGTTAAGTCCAGGATGGAGTGGTGGGCACTGCTGCCTTGTATAGGTGGACCTGGTCATAGAGGCTGTTCAAGTCCAGGATGGAGTGGTGGGCACTGCTGCCTTGTATAGGTGGACCTGGTCGTTAAGTCCAGGGTGGAGTGGTGGGCACTGCTGCCTTGTAGAGGTGGACCTGGTCGTTAAGTCCAGGGTGGAGTGGTGGGCACTGCTGCCTTGTATAGGTGGACCTGGTCATAGAGGCTGTTCAAGTCCAGGATAGAGTGGTGGGCATTGCTGCCTTGTATAGGTGGACCTGGTCGTTAAGTCCAGGATGGAGTGTGTGGGCACTGCTGCCTTGTATAGGTGGACCTGGTCGTTAAGTCCAGGATGGAGTGGTGGGCACTGCTGCCTTGTAGAGGTGGACCTGGTCATAGAGGCTGTTCAAGTCCAGGGTGGAGTGGTGGGCACTGCTGCATTGTATAGGTGGACCTGGTCGTTAAGTCCAGGGTGGAGTGGTGAGCACTGCTGCCTTGTATAGGTGGACCTGGTCGTTAAGTCCAGGGTGGAGTGGTGGGCACTGCTGCCTTGTAGAGGTGGACCTGGTCATAGAGGCTGTTCAAGTCCAGGATGGAGTGGTGGGCACTGCTGCCTTGTAGAGGTGGACCTGGTCGTTAAGTCCAAGGTGGAGTGGTGGGCACTGCTGCCTTGTAGAGGTGGACCTGGTCATAGAGGCTGTTCAAGTCCAGGGTGGAGTGGTGGGCACTGCTGCCTTGTATAGGTGGACCTGGTCGTTAAGTCCAGGGTGGAGTGGTGGGCACTGCTGCCTTGTAGAGGTGGACCTGGTCATAGAGGCTGTTCAAGTCCAGGATGGAGTGGTGGGCACTGCTGCCTTGTATAGGTGGACCTGGTCGTTAAGTCCAGGGTGGAGTGGTGGGCACTGCTGCCTTGTAGAGGTGGACCTGGTCGTTAAGTCCAGGGTGGAGTGGTGGGCACTGCTGCCTTGTATAGGTGGACCTGGTCATAGAGGCTGTTCAAGTCCAGGATAGAGTGGTGGGCATTGCTGCCTTGTATAGGTGGACCTGGTCGTTAAGTCCAGGATGGAGTGTGTGGGCACTGCTGCCTTGTATAGGTGGACCTGGTCGTTAAGTCCAGGATGGAGTGGTGGGCACTGCTGCCTTGTAGAGGTGGACCTGGTCATAGAGGCTGTTCAAGTCCAGGGTGGAGTGGTGGGCACTGCTGCATTGTATAGGTGGACCTGGTCGTTAAGTCCAGGGTGGAGTGGTGAGCACTGCTGCCTTGTATAGGTGGACCTGGTCGTTAAGTCCAGGGTGGAGTGGTGGGCACTGCTGCCTTGTAGAGGTGGACCTGGTCATAGAGGCTGTTCAAGTCCAGGATGGAGTGGTGGGCACTGCTGCCTTGTATAGGTGGACCTGGTCGTTAAGTCCAGGGTGGAGTGGTGGGCACTGCTGCCTTGTAGAGGTGGACCTGGTCGTTAAGTCCAGGATGGAGTGGTGGGCACTGCTGCCTTGTATAGGTGGACCTGGTCGTTAAGTCCAGGGTGGAGTGGTGGGCACTGCTGCCTTGTATAGGTGGACCTGGTCATAGAGGCTGTTCAAGTCCAGGGTGGAGTGGTGGGCACTGCTGCCTTGTAGAGGTGGACCTGGTCGTTAAGTCCAGGATGGAGTGGTGGGCACTGCTGCCTTGTATAGGTGGACCTGGTCGTTAAGTCCAGGGTGGAGTGGTGGGCACTGCTGCCTTGTATAGGTGGACCTGGTCGTTAAGTCCAGGATGGAGTGGTGGGCACTGCTGCCTTGTATAGGTGGACCTGGTCGTTAAGTCCAGGATGGAGTGGTGGGCACTGCTGCCTTGTAGAGGTGGACCTAGTCGTTAAGTCCAGGATGGAGTGGTGGGCAATGCTGCCTTGTATAGGTGGACCTGGTCGTTCAGTCCAGGGTGGAGTGGTGGGCACTGCTGCCTTGTATAGGTGGACCTGGTCGTTAAGTCCAGGATGGAGTGGTGGGCACTGCTGCCTTGTATAGGTGGACCTGGTTGTTAAGTCCAGGATGGAGTGGTGGGCACTGCTGCCTTGTATAGGTGGACCTGGTCATAGAGGCTGTTCAAGTCCAGGATGGAGTGGTGGGCACTGCTGCCTTGTATAGGTGGACCTGGTCGTTAAGTCCAGGGTGGAGTGGTGGGCACTGCTGCCTTGTAGAGGTGGACCTGGTCGTTAAGTCCAGGGTGGAGTGGTGGGCACTGCTACCTTGTATAGGTGGACCTGGTCATAGAGGCTGTTCAAGTCCAGGATGGAGTGGTAGGCACTGCTGCCTTGTAGAGGTGGACCTGGTCGTTAAGTCCAGGGTGGAGTGGTGAGCACTGCTGCCTTGTATAGGTGGACCTGGTCGTTAAGTCCAGGGTGGAGTGATGGGCACTGCTGCCTTGTAGAGGTGGACCTGGTCATAGAGGCTGTTCAAGTCCAGGATGGAGTGGTGGGCACTGCTGCCTTGTAGAGGTGGACCTGGTCGTTAAGTCCAGGGTGGAGTGGTGGGCACTGCTGCCTTGTAGAGGTGGACCTGGTCATAGAGGCTGTTCAAGTCCAGGGTGGCGTGGTGGGCACTGCTGCCTTGTATAGGTGGACCTGGTCGTTAAGTCTAGGGTGGAGTGGTGGGCACTGCTGCCTTGTAGAGGTGGACCTGGTCGTTAAGTCCAGGATGGAGTGGTGGGCACTGCTGCCTTGTATAGGTGGACCTGGTCGTTAAGTCCAGGGTGGAGTGGTGGGCACTGCTGCCTTGTATAGGTGGACCTGGTCATAGAGGCTGTTCAAGTCCAGGGTGGAGTGGTGGGCACTGCTGCCTTGTAGAGGTGGACCTGGTCGTTAAGTCCAGGATGGAGTGGTGGGCACTGCTGCCTTGTATAGGTGGACCTGGTCGTTAAGTCCAGGGTGGAGTGGTGGGCACTGCTGCCTTGTATAGGTGGACCTGGTCGTTAAGTCCAGGATGGAGTGGTGGGCACTGCTGCCTTGTATAGGTGGACCTGGTCGTTAAGACCAGGATGGAGTGGTGGGCACTGCTGCCTTGTAGAGGTGGACCTGGTCGTTAAGTCCAGGGTGGAGTGGTGGGCACTGCTGCCTTGTATAGGTGGACCTGGTCGTTAAGTCCAGGATGGAGTGGTGGGCACTGCTGCCTTGTATAGGTGGACCTGGTCGTTACGTCCAGGATGGAGTGGTGGGCACTGCTGCCTTGTATAGGTGGACCTTGTCGTTAAGTCCAGGGTGGAGTGGTGGGCACTGCTGTCTTGTATAGGTGGACCTGGTCGTTAAGTCCAGGATGGAGTGGTGGGCACTGCTGCCTTGTAGAGATGGACCTGGTCATAGAGGCTGTTCAAGTCCAGGATGGAGTGGTGGGCACTGCTGCCTTGTAGAGGTGGACCTGGTCGTTAAGTCCAGGATGGAGTGGTGGGCATTGCTGCCTTGTAGAGGTGGACCTGGTCGTTAAGTCCAGGATGGAGTGGTGGGCACTGCTGCCTTGTATAGGTGGACCTGGTCGTTAAGTCCAGGGTGGAGTGGTGGGCACTGCTGCCTTGTGTAGGTGGACCTGGTCGTTAAGTCCAGGATGGAGTGGTGGGCACTGCTGCCTTGTATAGGTGGACCTGGTCGTTAAGTCCAGGATGGAGTGGTGGGCACTGCTGCCTTGTATAGGTGGACCTGGTCGTTAAGTCCAGGATGGAGTGGTGGGCACTGCTGCCTTGTAGAGGTGGACCTGGTCGTTAAGTCCAGGATGGAGTGGTGGGCACTGCTGCCTTGTATAGGTGGACCTGGTCGTTAAGTCCAGGGTGGAGTGGTGGGCACTGCTGCCTTGTATAGGTGGACCTGGTCGTTAAGTCCAGGATGGAGTGGTGGGCACTGCTGCCTTGTATAGGTGGACCTGGTCGTTAAGTCCAGGATGGAGTGGTGGGCACTGCTGCCTTGTATAGGTGGACCTGGTCATAGAGGCTGTTCAAGTCCAGGATGGAGTGGTGGGCACTGCTGCCTTGTAGAGGTGGACCTGGTCGTTAAGTCCAGGATGGAGTGGTGGGCACTGCTGCCTTGTATAGGTGGACCTGGTCGTTAAGTCCAGGATGGAGTGGTGGGCACTGCTGCCTTGTATAGGTGGACCTGGTCGTTAAGTCCAGGATGGAGTGGTGGGCACTGCTGCCTTGTATAGGTGGACCTGGTCGTTAAGTCCAGGGTGGAGTGGTGGGCACTGCTGCCTTGTATAGGTGGACCTGGTCGTTAAGTCCAGAGTGGAGTTGTGGGCACTGCTGCCTTGTAGAGGTGGACCTTGTCGTTAAGTCCAGGGTGGAGTGGTGGGCACTGCTGCCTTGTATAGGTGGACCTGGTCGTTAAGTCCAGGATGGAGTGGTGGGCACTGCTGCCTTGTATAGGTGGACCTGGTCGTTAAGTCCAGGATGGAGTGGTGGGCACTGCTGCCTTGTATAGGTGGACCTGGTCGTTAAGTCCAGGATGGAGTGGTGGGCACTGCTGCCTTGTATAGGTGGACCTGGTCGTTAAGTCCAGGGTGGAGTGGTGGGCACTGCTGCCTTGTATAGGTGGACCTGGTCGTTAAGTCCAGGATGGAGTGGTGGGCACTGCTGTCTTGTATAGGTGGACCTGGTCGTTAAGTCCAGGATGGAGTGGTAGGCACTGCTGCCTTGTAGAGATGGACCTGGTCATAGAGGCTGTTCAAGTCCAGGATGGAGTGTTGGGCACTGCTGCCTTGTAGAGGTGGACCTGGTCGTTAAGTCCAGGATGGAGTGGTGGGCACTGCTGCCTTGTAGAGGTGGACCTGGTCGTTAAGTCCAGGATGGAGTGGTGGGCACTGCTGCCTTGTATAGGTGGACCTGGTCGTTAAGTCCAGGGTGGAGTGGTGGGCACTGCTGCCTTGTGTAGGTGGACCTGGTCGTTAAGTCCAGGATGGAGTGGTGGGCACTGCTGCCTTGTATAGGTGGACCTGGTCGTTAAGTCCAGGATGGAGTGGTGGGCACTGCTGCCTTGTATAGGTGGACCTGGTCGTTAAGTCCAGGATGGAGTGGTGGGCACTGCTGCCTTGTAGAGGTGGACCTGGTCGTTAAGTCCAGGATGGAGTGGTGGGCACTGCTGCCTTGTATAGGTGGACCTGGTCGTTAAGTCCAGGATGGAGTGGTGGGCACTGCTGCCTTGTATAGGTGGACCTGGTCGTTAAGTCCAGGATGGAGTGGTGGGCACTGCTGCCTTGTATAGGTGGACCTGGTCGTTAAGTCCAGGATGGAGTGGTGGGCACTGCTGCCTTGTATAGGTGGACCTGGTCATAGAGGCTGTTCAAGTCCAGGATGGAGTGGTGGGCACTGCTGCCTTGTATAGGTGGACCTGGTCGTTAAGTCCAGGATGGAGTGGTGGGCACTGCTGCCTTGTATAGGTGGACCTGGTCGTTAAGTCCAGGATGGAGTGGTGGGCACTGCTGCCTTGTATAGGTGGACCTGGTCGTTAAGTCCAGGATGGAGTGGTGGGCACTGCTGCCTTGTATAGGTGGACCTGGTCGTTAAGTCCAGGGTGGAGTGGTGGGCACTGCTGCCTTGTATAGGTGGACCTGGTCGTTTAGTCCAGAGTGGAGTTGTGGGCACTGCTGCCTTGTAGAGGTGGACCTTGTCGTTAAGTCCAGGGTGGAGTGGTGGGCACTGCTGCCTTGTATAGGTGGACCTGGTCGTTAAGTCCAGGATGGAGTGGTGGGCACTGCTGCCTTGTAGAGGTGGACCTGGTCATAGAGGCTGTTCAAGTCCAGGATGGAGTGGTGGGCACTGCTGCCTTGTAGAGGTGCACCTGGTCGTTAAGTCCAGGATGGAGTGGTGGGCACTGCTGCCTTGGTGGGCACTGCTGCCTTGTATAGGTGGACCTGGTCGTTAAGTCCAGGATGGAGTGGTGGGCACTGCTGCCTTGTATAGGTGGACCTGGTCGTTAAGTCCAGGATGGAGTGGTGGGCACTGCTGCCTTGTATAGGTGGACCTGGTCGTTAAGTCCAGGATGGAGTGGTGGGCACTGCTGCCTTGTATAGGTGGACCTGGTCGTTAAGTCCAGGGTGGAGTGGTGGGCACTGCTGCCTTGTATAGGTGGACCTGGTCGTTAAGTCCAGGATGGAGTGGTGGGCACTGCTGCCTTGTGTAGGTGGACCTGGTCGTTAAGTCCAGGATGGAGTGGTGGGCACTGCTGCCTTGTATAGGTGGACCTGGTCGTTAAGTCCAGGATGGAGTGGTGGGCACTGCTGCCTTGTAGAGGTGGACCTGGTCGTTAAGTCCAGGATGGAGTGGTGGGCACTGCTGCCTTGTATAGGTGGACCTGGTCATAGAGGCTGTTCAAGTCCAGGATGGAGTGGTGGGCACTGCTGCCTTGTATAGGTGGACCTAGTCGTTAAGTCCAGGGTGGAGTGGTGGGCACTGCTGCCTTGTAGAGGTGGACCTGGTCGTTAAGTCCAGGGTGGAGTGGTGGGCACTGCTGCCTTGTAGAGGTGGACCTGGTCGTTAAGTCCAGGGTGGAGTGGTGGGCACTGCTGCCTTGTATAGGTGGACCTGGTCATAGAGGCTGTTCAAGTCCAGGGTGGAGTGGTGGGCATTGCTGCCTTGTATAGGTGGACCTGGTCGTTAAGTCCAGGATGGAGTGGTGGGCACTGCTGCCTTGTATAGGTGGACCTGGTCGTTAAGTCCAGGATGGAGTGGTGGGCACTGCTGCCTTGTAGAGGTGGACCTGGTCATAGAGGCTGTTCAAGTCCAGGTTGGAGTGGTGGGCACTGCTGCCTTGTATAGGTGGATCTGGTCGTTAAGTCCAGGATGGAGTGGTGGGCACTGCTGCCTTGTAGAGGTGGACCTGGTCATAGAGGCTGTTCAAGTCCAGGATGGAGTGGTGGGCACTGCTGCCTTGTAGAGGTGGACCTGGTCGTTAAGTCCAGGATGGAGTGGTGGGCACTGCTGCCTTGTAGAGGTGGACCTGGTCGTTAAGTCCAGGATGGAGTGGTGGGCACTGCTGCCTTGTATAGGTGGACCTGGTCGTTAAGTCCAGGATGGAGTGGTGGGCACTGCTGCCTTGTATAGGTGGACCTGGTCGTTAAGTCCAGGGTGGAGTGGTGGGCACTGCTGCCTTGTATAGGTGGACCTGGTCGTTAAGTCCAGGATGGAGTGGTGGGCACTGCTGCCTTGTATAGGTGGACCTGGTCGTTAAGTCCAGGATGGAGTGGTGGGCACTGCTGCCTTGTATAGGTGGACCTGGTCATTAAGTCCAGGGTGGAGTGGTGGGCACTGCTGCCTTGTATAGGTGGACCTGGTCGTTAAGTCCAGGATGGAGTGGTGGGCACTGCTGCCTTGTATAGGTGGACCTGGTCGTTAAGTCCAGGATGGAGTGGTGGGCACTGCTGCCTTGTATAGGTGGACCTGGTCATAGAGGCTGTTCAAGTCCAGGATGGAGTGGTGGGCACTGCTGCCTTGTATAGGTGGACCTGGTCGTTAAGTCCAGGATGGAGTGGTGGGCACTGCTGCCTTGTATAGGTGCCTTATAGGTGGTGGGTTAAGTCCAGGATGGAGTGTATAGGTGGACCTGGTCGTTAAGTCCAGGATGGAGTGGTGCCTTGTATAGGTGGACCTGGTCGTTAAGTCCAGGATGGAGTGGTGGGCACTGCTGCCTTGTATAGGTGGACCTGGTCATAGAGGCTGTTCAAGTCCAGGATGGAGTGGTGGGCACTGCTGCCTTGTATAGGTGGACCTGGTCGTTAAGTCCAGGATGGAGTGGTGGGCACTGCTGCCTTGTATAGGTGGACCTGGTCGTTAAGTCCAGGATGGAGTGGTGGGCACTGCTGCCTTGTATAGGTGGACCTGGTCGTTAAGTCCAGGATGGAGTGGTGGGCACTGCTGCCTTGTATAGGTGGACCTGGTCGTTAAGTCCAGGGTGGAGTGGTGGGCACTGCTGCCTTGTATAGGTGGACCTGGTCGTTAAGTCCAGAGTGGAGTTGTGGGCACTGCTGCCTTGTATAGGTGGACCTGGTCGTTAAGTCCAGGGTGGAGTGGTGGGCACTGCTGCCTTGTATAGGTGGACCTGGTCGTTAAGTCCAGGATGGAGTGGTGGGCACTGCTGCCTTGTAGAGGTGGACCTGGTCATAGAGGCTGTTCAAGTCCAGGATGGAGTGGTGGGCACTGCTGCCTTGTAGAGGTGGACCTGGTCGTTAAGTCCAGGATGGAGTGGTGGGCACTGCTGCCTTGTAGAGGTGGACCTGGTCGTTAAGTCCAGGATGGAGTGGTGGGCACTGCTGCCTTGTATAGGTGGACCTGGTCGTTAAGTCCAGGATGGAGTGGTGGGCACTGCTGCCTTGTATAGGTGGACCTGGTCGTTAAGTCCAGGATGGAGTGGTGGGCACTGCTGCCTTGTATAGGTGGACCTGGTCGTTAAGTCCAGGGTGGAGTGGTGGGCACTGCTGCCTTGTATAGGTGGACCTGGTCGTTAAGTCCAGGATGGAGTGGTGGGCACTGCTGCCTTGTATAGGTGGACCTGGTCGTTAAGTCCAGGATGGAGTGGTGGGCACTGCTGCCTTGTATAGGTGGACCTGGTCGTTAAGTCCAGGATGGAGTGGTGGGCACTGCTGCCTTGTAGAGGTGGACCTGGTCGTTAAGTCCAGGATGGAGTGGTGGGCACTGCTGCCTTGTATAGGTGGACCTGGTCGTTAAGTCCAGGGTGGAGTGGTGGGCACTGCTGCCTTGTATAGGTGGACCTGGTCGTTAAGTCCAGGATGGAGTGGTGGGCACTGCTGCCTTGTATAGGTGGACCTGGTCGTTAAGTCCAGGATGGAGTGGTGGGCACTGCTGCCTTGTATAGGTGGACCTGGTCATAGAGGCTGTTCAAGTCCAGGATGGAGTGGTGGGCACTGCTGCCTTGTATAGGTGGACCTGGTCGTTAAGTCCAGGGTGGAGTGGTGGGCACTGCTGCCTTGTAGAGGTGGACCTGGTCGTTACGTCCAGGGTGGAGTGGTGGGCACTGCTGCCTTGTAGAGGTGGACCTGGTCGTTAAGTGCACTGCTGCCTTGTATAGGTGGACCTGGTCGTTAAGTCCAGGATGGAGTGGTGGGCACTGCTGCCTTGTAGAGGTGGACCTGGTCGTTAAGTCCAGGATGGAGTGGTGGGCACTGCTGCCTTGTATAGGTGGACCTGGTCGTTAAGTCCAGGGTGGAGTGGTGGGCACTGCTGCCTTGTATAGGTGGACCTGGTCGTTAAGTCCAGGATGGAGTGGTGGGCACTGCTGCCTTGTATAGGTGGACCTGGTCGTTAAGTCCAGGATGGAGTGGTGGGCACTGCTGCCTTGTATAGGTGGACCTGGTCATAGAGGCTGTTCAAGTCCAGGATGGAGTGGTGGGCACTGCTGCCTTGTATAGGTGGACCTGGTCGTTAAGTCCAGGGTGGAGTGGTGGGCACTGCTGCCTTGTAGAGGTGGACCTGGTCGTTACGTCCAGGGTGGAGTGGTGGGCACTGCTGCCTTGTAGAGGTGGACCTGGTCGTTAAGTCCAGGGTGGAGTGGTGGGCACTGCTGCCTTGTATAGGTGGACCTGGTCATAGAGGCTGTTCAAGTCCAGGGTGGAGTGGTGGGCATTGCTGCCTTGTATAGGTGGACCTGGTCGTTAAGTCCAGGATGGAGTGGTGGGCACTGCTGCCTTGTATAGGTGGACCTGGTCGTTAAGTCCAGGATGGAGTGGTGGGCACTGCTGCCTTGTAGAGGTGGACCTGGTCATAGAGGCTGTTCAAGTCCAGGGTGGAGTGGTGGGCACTGCTGCCTTGTATAGGTGGACCTGGTCGTTAAGTCCAGGATGGAGTGGTGGGCACTGCTGCCTTGTAGAGGTGGACCTGGTCATAGAGGCTGTTCAAGTCCAGGATGGAGTGGTGGGCACTGCTGCCTTGTAGAGGTGGACCTGGTCATTAAGTCCAGGATGGAGTGGTGGGCACTGCTGCCTTGTAGAGGTGGACCTGGTCGTTAAGTCCAGGATGGAGTGGTGGGCACTGCTGCCTTGTATAGGTGGACCTGGGCACTGCTGCCTTGTATAGGTGGACCTGGTCATTAAGTCCAGGATGGAGTGGTGGGCACTGCTGCCTTGTAGAGGTGGACCTGGTCGTTAAGTCCAGGATGGAGTGGTGGGCACTGCTGCCTTGTATAGGTGGACCTGGTCGTTAAGTCCAGGATGGAGTGGTGGGTACTGCTGCCTTGTATAGGTGGACCTGGTCGTTAAGTCCAGGATGGAGTGGTGGGCACTGCTGCCTTGTATAGGTGGACCTGGTCGTTAAGTCCAGGATGGAGTGGTGGGCACTGCTGGTGGGCACTGCTGCCTTGTATCGGTGGACCTGGTCGTTAAGTCCAGGGTGGAGTGGCCACTGCTGCCTTGTATAGGTGGACCTGGTCGTTAAGTCCAGGATGGAGTGGTGGGCACTGCTGCCTTGTATAGGTGGACCTGGTCGTTAAGTCCAGGATGGAGTGGTGGGCACTGCTGCCTTGTAGAGGTGGACCTGGTCGTTAAGTCCAGGATGGAGTGGTGGGCACTGCTGCCTTGTATAGGTGGACCTGGTCGTTAAGTCCAGGGTGGAGTGGTGGGTACTGCTGCCTTGTATAGGTGGACCTGGTCGTTAAGTCCAGGATGGAGTGGTGGGCACTGCTGCCTTGTATAGGTGGACCTGGTCGTTAAGTCCAGGATGGAGTGGTGGACCTTGTATAGGTGGACCTGGTCACTGTTCAAGTCCAGGATGGAGTGGTGGGCACTGCTGCCTTGTATAGGTGGACCTGGTCGTTAAGTCCAGGGTGGAGTGGTGGGCACTGCTGCCTTGTATAGGTGGACCTGGTCGTTAAGTCCAGGATGGAGTGGTGGGCACTGCTGCCTTGTATAGGTGGACCTGGTCGTTAAGTCCAGGATGGAGTGGTGGGCACTGCTGCCTTGTATAGGTGGACCTGGTCGTTAAGTCCAGGGTGGAGTGGTGGGCACTGCTGCCTTGTATAGGTGGACCTGGTCGTTAAGTCCAGAGTGGAGTTGTGGGCACTGCTGCCTTGTAGAGGTGGACCTTGTCGTTAAGTCCAGGGTGGAGTGGTGGGCACTGCTGCCTTGTATAGGTGGACCTGGTCGTTAAGTCCAGGATGGAGTGGTGGGCACTGCTGCCTTGTAGAGGTGGACCTGGTCATAGAGGCTGTTCAAGTCCAGGATGGAGTGGTGGGCACTGCTGCCTTGTAGAGGTGGACCTGGTCGTTAAGTCCAGGATGGAGTGGTGGGCACTGCTGCCTTGTAGAGGTGGACCTGGTCGTTAAGTCCAGGATGGAGTGGTGGGCACTGCTGCCTTGTAGAGGTGGACCTGGTCGTTAAGTCCAGGGTGGAGTGGTGGGCACTGCTGCCTTGTATAGGTGGACCTGGTCGTTAAGTCCAGGATGGAGTGGTGGGCACTGCTGCCTTGTATAGGTGGACCTGGTCGTTAAGTCCAGGATGGAGTGGTGGGCACTGCTGCCTTGTATAGGTGGACCTGGTCGTTAAGTCCAGGATGGAGTGGTGGGCACTGCTGCCTTGTAGAGGTGGACCTGGTCGTTAAGTCCAGGATGGAGTGGTGGGCACTGCTGCCTTGTATAGGTGGACCTGGTCGTTAAGTCCAGGGTGGAGTGGTGGGCACTGCTGCCTTGTATAGGTGGACCTGGTCATTAAGTCCAGGATGGAGGGTTGGGCACTGCTGCCTTGTATAGGTGGACCTGGTCGTTAAGTCCAGGATGGAGTGGTGGGCACTGCTGCCTTGTATAGGTGGACCTGGTCATAGAGGCTGTTCAAGTCCAGGATGGAGTGGTGGGCACTGCTGCCTTGTATAGGTGGACCTGGTCGTTAAGTCCAGGGTGGAGTGGTGGGCACTGCTGCCTTGTAGAGGTGGACCTGGTCGTTAAGTCCAGAGTGGAGTGGTGGGCACTGCTGCCTTGTAGAGGTGGACCTGGTCGTTAAGTCCAGGGTGGAGTGGTGGGCACTGCTGCCTTGTATAGGTGGACCTGGTCATAGAGGCTGTTCAAGTCCAGGGTGGAGTGGTGGGCATTGCTGCCTTGTATAGGTGGACCTGGTTGTTAAGTCCAGGATGGAGTGGTGGGCACTGCTGCCTTGTATAGGTGGACCTGGTCGTTAAGTCCAGGATGGAGTGGTGGGCACTGCTGCCTTGTAGAGGTGGACCTGGTCATAGAGGCTGTTCAAGTCCAGGGTGGAGTGGTGGGCACTGCTGCCTTGTATAGGTGGACCTGGTCATAGAGGCTGTTCAAGTCCAGGATGGAGTGGTGGGCACTGCTGCCTTGTATAGGTGGACCTGGTCGTTAAGTCCAGGATGGAATGGTGGGCACTGCTGCCTTGTATAGGTGGACCTGGTCGTTAAGTCCAGGATGGAGTGGTGGGCACTGCTGCCTTGTAGAGGTGGACCTGGTCATAGAGGCTGTTCAAGTCCAGGATGGAGTGGTGGGCTCTCTCTGTCTCTTTACCTCTAGCCATCTCTACCTTTACTGCTCCTTCTCTCGCTCTCTCTCTCTCTCTCTCTCTCTCTCTCTCTCTCTCTCCCCCCCTCTCTCTCTCTCTCACCTTCTATCTCTGCACCTTTTTCTAATGATTTATCTCTCTTTCTCCCAAGTCTCTGCCTTTCTTTCTCTCTCATTTCTCCCTCACTTCTGCCTCTCTCTATACCTCTCTACCTGTCTGTCTCTCTATACCTCTCTACCTGTCTGTCTCTCTATACCTCTCTACCTGTCTGTCTCTCTTTAACCCTCCCTGTCTGTCTCTCTATACCTCTCTACCTGTCTGTCTCTCTATACCTCTACCTGTCTCGCTATACCTCTCTACCTGTCTGTCTCTCTATACCTCTCTACCTGTCTGTCTCTCTATAACCCTCCCTGTCTGTCTCTCTATAACCCTCCCTGTCTGTCTCTCTATAATCCTCCCTGTCTGTCTCTCTATACCTCCCTACCTGTCTGTCTCTCTATAACCCTCCCTGTCTGTCTCTCTATAACCCTCCCTGTCTGTCTCTCTATAACCCTCCCTGTCTGTCTCTCTATACCTCTACCTGTCTCGCTATACCTCTCTACCTGTCTGTCTCTCTATACCTGTCTCTCTCCCTGTCTCTCTATACCTCTCTACCTGTCTCTCTATACCTCTCTACCTGTCTCTCTCCCTGTCTCTCTATACCTCTCTACCTGTCTGTCTCTCTATAACCCTCCCTGTCTGTCTCTCTATACCTCTCTACCTGTCTGTCTCTCTATACCTCTCTATCTGTCTCTCTATATCTCTCTATCTGTCTCGCTATACCTCTCTACCTGTCTGTCTCTCTATACCTCTCTCCCTGTCTGTCTCTCTGGACCTCTCTACCTGTCTCTCTATACCTCTCTACCTGTCTGTCTCTCTATACCTCTCTCCCTGTCTCTATATACCTCTCTACCCGTCTGTCTCTCTATACCTCTCTACCTGTCTGTCTCTCTATAACCCTCCCTGTCTGTCTATTTATACCTCTCTACCTGTCTGTCTCTTTATACCTCTCTACCTGTCTCTCTATACCTCTCTACCTCTCTCTATACCTCTATACCTGTCTCTCTATACCTCTCTACCTGCCTCTCTATACCTCTCTACTTGTCTGTCTCTCTATACCTCTCTGCCTGTCTCTCTATACCTCTCTACCTGTCTCTCTATACCTCTCTACCTGTCTCTCTCACTCCACCCTGACAGTTTCAGGTACTAAATCTTCTACCCTCTCTCTCTCTCTCTCTCTCTCTCTCTCTCTCTCTCTCTCTCTCTCTCCCTCCCTCATTCCCTCTCTCTCCCTCCCTCATTCCCTCTCTCTCCCTCTCTCTCTCTCTCTCTCTCTCTCTCTCTCTCTCTCCCCCTCCCTCTCCCTCTCCCTCCCTCCCTCCCTCCCTCCCTCCCTCCCTCCCTCCCTCCCTCCCTCTTCTCTCTCTCTCTCTCTCCCTTTCTCTCTCTCTCTCCCTCATTCCCTCCCTCTCTCTCCCTCTCTCTCTCTCTCCCTCTCTCCCTCCCTCCCTCCTTCTCTCTCTCTCTCTCTCTCCCCCTCCCTCCCTCTCTCCCTCTCTCCCTCTCTCCCTCTCTCTCTCTCTCTCTCTCTCTCTCTCCCTCTCTCTCTCCCTCTCTCTCTCTCTCTCTCTCTCTCTCCCTCTTCTCCCTCCAGTCTCGTCTCAGGCCGTCTGCCTTCAAGCCTGTCACACCTAAGAACTTCAGTTCCATGCAGAACCTCTACCCTGCCAAGATGGAGGACTCAGACCAGGGCCTGTCCAACGGGCTCCACCGGGCCTACGCACACACACCTAGAGCTGTCTCCACCTCCTCTTCCTCCTCCTCACCCTCCCGCTACGGAGGACCCACCTCCAGTGGAACCAAGGTGCCCGTTTTAGTCTGGGGATTTCTGTCTGCTCCTGAAGCATGTACAGTGTCTGTGTGGTGTCCTTTTTAAACATCTGGAAGGGACTTTATCAATACATTAGGATGTAGGAAACTACATTAGGAAACTAGTTGATATTAATTATCAATACATTAGGATGTAGGAAACTACATTAGGAAACTAGTTGATATTAATTATCAATACATTAGGATGTAGGAAACTACATTAGGAAACTAGTTGATATTAATTATCAATACATTAGGATGTAGGAAACTACATTAGGAAACTAGTTGATATTAATTATCAATACATTAGGATGTAGGAAACTACATCAGGAAACTAGTTGATATTAATTATCAATACATTAGGATGTAGGAAACTACATCAGGAAACTAGTTGATATTAATTATCAATACATTAGGATGTAGGAAACTACTTCAGGAAACTAGTTGATATTAATTATCAATACATTAGGATGTAGGAAACTACTTCAGGAAACTAGTTGATATTAATTATCAATACATTAGGATGTAGGAAACTACTTCAGGAAACTAGTTGATATTAATTATCAATACATTAGGATGTAGGAAACTACATTAGGAAACTAGTTGATATTAATTATCAATACATTAGGATGTAGGAAACTACTTCAGGAAACTAGTTGATATTAATTATCAATACATTAGGATGTAGGAAACTACATTAGGAAACTAGTTGATATTAATTATCAATACATTAGGATGTAGGAAACTACATTAGGAAACTAGTTGATATTAATTATCAATACATTAGGATGTAGGAAACTACATTAGGAAACTAGTTGATATTAATTATCAATACATTAGGATGTAGGAAACTACTTCAGGAAACTAGTTGATATTAATTATCAATACATTAGGATGTAGGAAACTACATTAGGAAACTAGTTGATATTAATTATCATTACAGTCAAATGTACAATAATTATGATGATGATGATGATGATGATGATGATTAGATAACTAGTTCATATTAATGGTACATTTGTATGGTGATTCTGATAGTTATGATGATGATGATGATGATTAGATAACAGTCATGTTGTGATACAGGCGGTAGCGTCAGTGCGTGGTCTGAGTCAGGAGGATGATGATGATGATGATGATGATAACAGTCATGTTGTGATACAGGTGGTAGCGTCAGTGCGTGGTCTGAGTCAGGAGGATGATGATGATGATGATTATTAGATAACTAGTTCATATTAATGGTACATTTGTATGGTGATTCTGATAGTTATGATGATGATGATGATGATGATTAGATAACTAGTTCATATTAATGGTACATTTGTATGGTGATTCTGATAGTTATGATGATGATGATGATGATGATGATTAGATAACAGTCATGTTGTGATACAGGCGGTAGCGTCAGTGCGTGGTCTGAGTCAGGAGGATGATGATGATGATAACAGTCATGTTGTGATACAGGCAGTAGCATCAGTGCGTGGTCTGAGTCAGGAGGATGATGATGATGATAACAGTTGGTATTAATGTTGTGATACAGGCGGTAGCGTCAGTACGTGGTCTGAGTCAGGAAGATGATGATGATGATGATAACAGTTGGTATTAATGTTGTGATACAGGCGGTAGCGTCAGTGCGTGGTCTGAGTCAGGAGGATGATGATGATGATGATGATGATGATGATAACAGTTGGTATTAATGTTGTGATACAGGCTGTGGTGTCAGTACGTGGTCTGAGTCAGGAGGATGAGAACCTGTCAGACTCTGGTCATAACTCCATGAACAGTCTTCCTCCATACAGACCTCCCTTCAGACCACAGCTGGCTCACATCAGGTCAACTCCTGTTTCTCTGTGTCTGTCTCTTTGTCTGTCTGTCTCTGTGTCTGTCTGTCTCTGTGTCTGTCTGTCTCTGTGTCTGTCTGTCTCTGTGTCTGTCTGTGTCTGTCTCTGTGTCTGTCTGTCTCTGTGTAGGTCTGTGTCTGTCTCTGTGTCTGTCTCTCTGTGTCTGTTTGTCTCTGTATCTGTCTGCCTCTGTCTGTCTCTGTGTCTGTCTGTCTCTGTGTCTGTCTGCCTGTGTCTGTCTGTCTGACTCTCTCTGTCTCTGTGTATGTCTGTCTCTGTGTCTGTCTGTCTCTGTGTCTGTCTGTCTGCCTCTGTCTGTCTCTGTGTCTGTTTGTCTCTGTGTCTGCTTGTCTCTGTGTCTGTCTGTCTCTGTGTCTGTCTGTCTCTGTGTCTGTTTGTCTCTGTGTCTGTTTGTCTCTGTGTCTGCTTGTCTCTGTTTGTTTGTCTCTGTGTCTGCTTGTCTCTGTGTCTGCTTGTCTCTGTGTCTGCTTGTCTCTGTTTGTTTGTCTCTGTGTCTGCTTGTCTCTGTGTCTGTTTGTCTCTGTGTCTGTCTGTCTCTGTGTCTGTTTGTCTCTGTGTCTGCTTGTCTCTGTGTCTGCTTGTCTCTGTGTCTGTTTGTCTCTGTGTCTGTCTGTCTCTGTGTCTGTTTGTCTCTGTGTCTGTCTGCCTCTGTGTCTGTCTCTGTGTCTGCTTGTCTTTGTGTTTGTTTGTCTCTGTGTCTGCTTGTCTCTGTGTCTGTTTGTCTCTGTGTCTATTTGTGTAGATCACTGATGATGAGGAGGATAGTATTGATGATGAAGATGTATGTCTCTTACCACCCTCAGTGCCTCCATGGGCCACATCAACTCCATTGGCTCTCTGGACCGAGCATCAAAGGTTGGGGGGTCGTCGGGGGTCGCCATGGCGGAGATGGCCATGTCGTGTCATAGCATGGCAACGCTCAGCCGCCTGGCGCCATACGGAGGGGAGGCTCCGCCCCCTTATGAACTGTCACTCTCTGTAGAGGAGGTGGTGAGTGATGGATGCATGGATCAGTTGGTTGATTGGTTGGTTGGTTGGTTGGTTGGTTGGTTGGTTGGTTGGTTGGTTGGTTGATTGATTGATTGATTGATTGGTTGGTTGATTGATTGGTTGGTTTATTGGTTGGTTGCCTATTTGGTTTATTGGTTGGTTGGTTGGTTGGTTGGTTGGTTGGTTGGTTGGTTGGTTGAGTGATTGGTTGGTTGATTGATTGGTTGGTTGATTGATTGGTTGGTTGGTTGGTTAATTTTTTGGTTGGTTGGTTGGTTGGTTGGTTGGTTGGTTGGTTGGTTGATTGGTTGGTTGGTTGGTTGATTGGTTAATTGGTTGATTGATTGGTTGATTGGTTGGTTGGTTGAGTGATTGGTTGTTTGGTTGATTGGTTGTTTGGTTGATTGGTTGGTTGGTTGGTTGGTTGAGTGATTGGTTGGTTGATTGGTTGAGTGATTGATTAATTGATTGGTTGATTGATTGATTAATTGATTGGTTGATGATTAATTGATTGGTTGATTGATTGGTTGATTTGTTGATTGATTGGTTGATTGGTTGGTTGATTGGTTGATTGATTGGTTGATTGGTTGGTTGGTTTATTGATTGGTTGGTTGGTTGGTTGATTGGTTGGTTGATTGATATGGTTGGTTGATTGGTTGGTTGGTTGGTTGATTGGTTGATTGACTGATTGGTTGATTGATTGGTTGATTGGTTGGTTGGTTGATTGATTGATTGATTGGTTGATTGATTGGTTGGTTGATTGATTGACTGTCCAGGTGCGTGATCTGGAGGAGAGGCTGGTGGAAAAGGAACATGAGCTGAAACAGATGAGGAGGAACCTGGATGAGAGTGAAGGAGCCATCGTGCAGGTGATGAGTAAACTTGCTTGTGTGTGTGTGTGTGTGTTTGTGTGAGTGTGTTTGTGTGAGTGTGTTTGTGTGAGTGTGTTTGTGTGAGTGTGTGTGTGTGAGTGTGTTTGTGTGAGTGTGTGTGTGTGAGTGTGTTTGTGTGAGTGTGTTTGTGTGAGTGGGCATGTAGGTATGCGTCTATAACGCTCTGTTTCTTTTTCTCCCTCCCACCCTTTTTCACTTGCTCTCCCTCCCTCCCTCCCTCCCTCCCTCCCTCCCTCCCTCTCTCTCTCTCTCTCTCTCTCTCTCTCTCTCTCTCTCTCTCTCTCTCTCTCTCTCTCCCTCCCTCCCTCCCTCCCTCCCTCCATCTTCTCTGTAGGTGTTTGAAGGTAAACAGCGTCTGTGGGAGAAGGAGTTGGAGGAGTTGAAGCATCTGTACACTGCCAAGCTGCGTCAGGTTTCCCAGCATGCTCAGCATTCAGAGCGTGCACTGCAGCTGCAGCTGTACAAGGCCCAGCAGGAGAAGAACAGACTGCAGGATGAACTGGATGCTCTGACGGGGGGGAGACAGAGAGAGGGTCAGGGGAGTCTGAAGGGAACCAGCCCTACTCTGGAGGAAACTCAGTGGCAGGTGAGGGGGTGGGGGGATGGAGTGGGGAAGGTGAAGGGGTGGGGGGATGGAGTGGGGAAGGTGAGGGGGTGGGGGGTGGAGTGGGGGTGGGGGGATGGAGTGGGGAAGGTGAGGGGGTGGGGGGATGGAGTGGGGAAGGTGAGGGGGTAGGAGGATGGAGTGGGGAAGGTGAGGGGGTAGGAGGACGGAGTGGGGAAGGTGAGGGGGTAGGAGGACGGAGTGGGGAAGGTGAGGGGGTAGGAGGATGGAGTGGGGAAGGTGAGGGGGTAGGAGGATGGAGTGGGGAAGGTGAGGGGGTAGGAGGATGGAGTGGGGAAGGTGAGGGGGTAGGAGGACGGAGTGGGGAAGGTGAGGGGGTAGGAGGACGGAGTGGGGAAGGTGAGGGGGTGGGGGGATGGAGTGGGGAAGGTGAGGGGGTAGGAGGATGGAGTTATGAAGGTGAGGGAGTAGGAGGATGGAGTGGGGAAGGTGAGGAGGTAGGAGGATGGAGTGGGGAAGGTGAGGGGGTAGGAGGATGGAGTGGGGAAGGTGAGGGGGTAGGAGGACGGAGTGGGGAAAATGAGGGGGTAGGAGGACGGAGTGGGGAAGGTGAGGGGGTAGGAGGATGGAGTGGGGAAGGTGAGGGGGTAGGAGGACGGAGTGGGGAAGGTGAGGGGGTAGGCGGATGGAGTGGGTAAGGTGAGGGGGTAGGAGGACGGAGTGGGGAAGGTGAGGGGGTAGGAGGATGGAGTGGGGAAGGTGAGGGGGTTGGAGAACGGAGGGGGTAGGAGGACGGAGTGGGTAAGGTGAGGGGGTAGGAGGATGGAGTGGGGAAGGTGAGGGGGTAGGAGGACGGAGTGGGGAAGGTGAGGGGGTAGGAGGATGGAGTGGGGAAGGTGAGGGGGTAGGAGGACGGAGTGGGGAAGGTGAGGGGGTAGGAGGATGGAGTGGGGAAGGTGAGGGGGTTGGAGGATGGAGTGGGGAAGGTGAGGGGGTACGAGGACGGAGGGCAGGCATAGAGAGAGGATTTGACTGAGGGATGCTGGTGAAGAGCAGGGTTTATTTATCATCCTCTTTAACCACCCCTCCCTCCTTACCTTTCAGGTGTGTCAGAAGTCGGGTGAGATCTCGTTGTTGAAGCAACAGCTGCGTGATTCCCAGGCGGAGGTGACCAGCAAGCTGTCAGAGCTGTTCCAGCTGAAGACCCACCTGAGAGAGACCAGAGGAGAGCTGCAGAGCCGTGATGGACAGATAGACACGCTGCAGACAGCCTTACACGGTGCGCAACCACGACGACAGAGGAAAGGGGGAGCGGAGGAGAGTGGGACACTAGGGTCTCGAGGATCAGGAGGGGCATCAGGTATAGATATTTGTTTATTTAACCTTTATTTAACCAGGAAAGGCCCATTGTGACCCACAGTCTCTTTTTGAAGGGAGACCTGGCCAACACGGCAGCAACAATCAATACATTACAGAATTAAAGCATACAACAACATGATCCAGCCTAAAAAAATAATTTACAGTCCTCCGTAACAGTCTCCCATCAATATTTTAAATCCATTCAGTGGCACTAATATATCTAGATGAAGCATGGATTGTAGACTATTCCATGCGTCTGGTGTAGAAGAAGAGAAGGCAGTCTTGCCTAATACCTTGAATGTCCTGGGGGTGGTGAAGGAGACCAGACTACAGAGGTAAAGAGGGAGTTTACCTGCTGGGGGTGAAGGAGACCAGACTACAGAGGTAAAGAGGGAGTTTACCTGCTGGTGGTGAAGGAGACCAGACTACAGAGGTAAGGAGGGAGTTTACCTGCTGGTGGTGAAGGAGACCAGACTACAGAGGTAAAGAGGGAGTTTACCTGCTGGTGGTGAAGGAGACCAGACTACAGAGGTAAAGAGGGAGTTTACCTGCTGGTGGGGAAGGAGACCAGACTACAGAGGTAAAGAGGGAGTTTACCTGCTGGTGGGGAAGGAGACCAGACTACAGAGGTAAAGAGGGAGTTTACCTGCTGGTGGTGAAGGAGACCAGACTACAGAGGTAAAGAGGGAGTTTACCTGCTGGTGGGGAAGGAGACCAGACTACAGGGGTAAAGAGGGAGTTTACCTGCTGGTGGTGAAGGAGACCAGACTACAGAGGTAAAGAGGGAGTTTACCTGCTGGTGGTGAAGGAGACCAGACTACAGAGGTAAAGAGGGAGTTTACCTGCTGGTGGTGAAGGAGACCAGACTACAGAGGTAAAGAGGGAGTTTACCTGCTGGTGGTGAAGGAGACCAGACTACAGAGGTAAAGAGGGAGTTTACCTGCTGGTGGTGAAGGAGACCAGACTACAGAGGTAAAGAGGGAGTTTACCTGCTGGGGGTGAAGGAGACCAGACTACAGAGGTAAAGAGGGAGTTTACCTGCTGGGGGTGAAGGAGACCAGACTACAGAGGTAAAGAGGGAGTTTACCTGCTGGTGGTGAAGGAGACCAGACTACAGAGGTAAAGAGGGAGTTTACCTGCTGGTGGTGAAGGAGACCAGACTACAGAGGTAAAGAGGGAGTTTACCTGCTGGGGGTGAAGGAGACCAGACTACAGAGGTAAAGAGGGAGTTTACCTGCTGGTGGTGAAGGAGACCAGACTACAGAGGTAAAGAGGGAGTTTACCTGCTGGTGGTGAAGGAGACCAGACTACAGAGGTAAAGAGGGAGTTTACCTGCTGGTGGTGAAGGAGACCAGACTACAGAGGTAAAGAGGGAGTTTACCTGCTGGTGGTGAAGGAGACCAGACTACAGAGGTAAAGAGGGAGTTTACCTGCTGGGGGTGAAGGAGACCAGACTACAGAGGTAAAGAGGGAGTTTACCTGCTGGTGGTGAAGGAGACCAGACTACAGAGGTAAAGAGGGAGTTTACCTGCTGGTGGTGAAGGAGACCAGACTACAAAGGTAAAGAGGGAGTTTACCTGCTGGTGGTGAAGGAGACCAGACTACAGAGGTAAAGAGGGAGTTTACCTGCTGGTGGTGAAGGAGACCAGACTACAGAGGTAAAGAGGGAGTTTACCTGCTGGTGGTGAAGGAGACCAGACTACAGAGGTAAAGAGGGAGTTTACCTGCTGGTGGTGAAGGAGACCAGACTACAGAGGTAAAGAGGGAGTTTACCTGCTGGTGGTGAAGGAGACCAGACTACAGAGGTAAAGAGGGAGTTTACCTGCTGGGGGTGAAGGAGACCAGACTACAGAGGTAAAGAGGGAGTTTACCTGCTGGTGGTGAAGGAGACCAGACTACAGAGGTAAAGAGGGAGTTTACCTGCTGGGGGTGAAGGAGACCAGACTACAGAGGTAAAGAGGGAGTTTACCTGCTGGTGGTGAAGGAGACCAGACTACAGAGGTAAAGAGGGAGTTTACCTGCTGGTGGTGAAGGAGACCAGACTACAGAGTTAAAGAGGGAGTTTACCTGCTGGTGGTGAAGGAGACCAGACTACAGAGGTAAAGAGGGAGTTTACCTGCTGGTGGGGAAGGAGACCAGACTACAGGGGTAAAGAGGGAGTTTACCTGCTGGTGGTGAAGGAGACCAGACTACAGAGGTAAAGAGGGAGTTTACCTGCTGGTGGGGAAGGAGACCAGACTACAGAGGTAAAGAGGGAGTTTACCTGCTGGTGGTGAAGGAGACCAGACTACAGAGGTAAAGAGGGAGTTTACCTGCTGGTGGTGAAGGAGACGAGACTACAGAGGTAAAGAAGGAGTTTACCTGCTGGTGGTGAAGGAGACCAGACTACAGAGGTAAAGAGGGAGTTTACCTGCTGGTGGTGAAGGAGACCAGACTACAGAGGTAAAGAGGGAGTTTACCTGCTGGTGGGGAAGGAGACCAGACTACAGAGGTAAAGAGGGAGTTTACCTGCTGGTGGTGAAGGAGACCAGACTACAGAGGTAAAGAGGGAGTTTACCTGCTGGTGGTGAAGGAGACCAGACTACAGAGGTAAAGAGGGAGTTTACCTGATGGTGGTGAAGGAGACCAGACTACAGAGGTAAAGAGGGAGTTTACCTGCTGGTGGTGAAGGAGACCAGACTACAGAGGTAAAGAGGGAGTTTACCTGCTGGTGGTGAAGGAGACCAGACTACAGAGGTAAAGAGGGAGTTTACCTGCTGGTGGTGAAGGAGACCAGACTACAGAGGTAAAGAGGGAGTTTACCTGCTGGGGGTGAAGGAGACCAGACTACAGAGGTAAAGAGGGAGTTTACCTGCTGGTGGTGAAGGAGACCAGACTACAGAGGTAAAGAGGGAGTTTACCTGCTGGGGGTGAAGGAGACCAGACTACAGAGGTAAAGAGGGAGTTTACCTGCTGGTGGTGAAGGAGACCAGGCAACAGAGGTAAAGAGGGAGTTTACCTGCTGGTGGTGAAGGAGACCAGACTACAGAGGTAAAGAGGGAGTTTACCTGCTGGTGGTGAAGGAGACCAGACTACAGAGGTAAAGAGGGAGTTTACCTGCTGGTGGGGAAGGAGACCAGACTACAGGGGTAAAGAGGGAGTTTACCTGCTGGTGGTGAAGGAGACCAGACTACAGAGGTAAAGAGGGAGTTTACCTGCTGGTGGGGAAGGAGACCAGACTACAGACGTAAAGAGGGAGTTTACCTGCTGGTGGGGAAGGAGACCAGACTACAGGGGTAAAGAGGGAGTTTACCTGCTGGTGGTGAAGGAGACCAGACTACAGAGATAAAGAGGGAGTTTACCTGCTGGTGGTGAAGGAGACCAGACTACAGAGGTAAAGAGGGAGTTTACCTGCTGGTGGTGAAGGAGACCAGACTACAGAGGTAAAGAGGGAGTTTACCTGCTGGTGGTGAAGGAGACCAGACTACAGAGGTAAAGAGGGAGTTTACCTGCTGGTGGTGAAGGAGACGAGACTACAGAGGTAAAGAAGGAGTTTACCTGCTGGTGGTGAAGGAGACCAGACTACAGAGGTAAAGAGGGAGTTTACCTGCTGGTGGTGAAGGAGACCAGACTACAGAGGTAAAGAGGGAGTTTACCTGCTGGTGCGGAAGGAGACCAGACTACAGAGGTAAAGAGGGAGTTTACCTGCTGGTGGTGAAGGAGACCAGACTACAGAGGTAAAGAGGGAGTTTACCTGCTGGTGGTGAAGGAGACCAGACTACAGAGGTAAAGAGGGAGTTTACCTGATGGTGGTGAAGGAGACCAGACTACAGAGGTAAAGAGGGAGTTTACCTGCTGGTGGTGAAGGAGACCAGACTACAGAGGTAAAGAGGGAGTTTACCTGCTGGTGGTGAAGGAGACCAGACTACAGAGGTAAAGAGGGAGTTTACCTGCTGGTGGTGAAGGAGACCAGACTACAGAGGTAAAGAGGGAGTTTACCTGCTGGGGGTGAAGGAGACCAGACTACAGAAGTAAAGAGGGAGTTTACCTGCTGGTGGTGAAGGAGACCAGACTACAGAGGTAAAGAGGGAGTTTACCTGCTGGGGGTGAAGGAGACCAGACTACAGAGGTAAAGAGGGAGTTTACCTGCTGGTGGTGAAGGAGACCAGACTACAGAGGTAAAGAGGGAGTTTACCTGCTGGTGGTGAAGGAGACGAGACTACAGAGGTAAAGAGGGAGTTTACCTGCTGGTGGTGAAGGAGACCAGACTACAGAGGTAAAGAGGGAGTTTACCTGCTGGTGGTGAAGGAGACCAGACTACAGAGGTAAAGAGGAGTTTACCTGCTGGTGGGGAAGGAGACCAGACTACAGAGGTAAAGAGGGAGTTTACCTGCTGGTGTTGAAAGAGACCAGACTACAGAGGTAAAGAGGGAGTTTACCTGATGGTGGTGAAGGAGACCAGACTACAGAGGTAAAGAGGGAGTTTACCTGCTGGTGGTGAAGGAGACCAGACTACAGAGGTAAAGAGGGCGTTTACCTGCTGGTGGTGAAGGAGACCAGACTACAGAGGTAAAGAGGGAGTTTACCTGATGGTGGTGAAGGAGACCAGACTACAGAGGTAAAGAGGGAGTTTACCTGCTGGTGGTGAAGGAGACCAGACTACAGAGGTAAAGAGGGAGTTTACCTGCTGGTGGTGAAGGAGACCAGACTACAGAGGTAAAGAGGGAGTTTACCTGCTGGTGGTGAAGGAGACCAGACTACAGAGGTAAAGAGGGAGTTTACCTGCTGGGGGTGAAGGAGACCAGACTACAGAGGTAAAGAGGGAGTTTACCTGCTGGTGGTGAAGGAGACCAGACTACAGAGGTAAAGAGGGAGTTTACCTGCTGGGGGTGAAGGAGACCAGACTACAGAGGTAAAGAGGGAGTTTACCTGCTGGTGGTGAAGGAGACCAGGCGACAGAGGTAAAGAGGGAGTTTACCTGCTGGTGGTGAAGGAGACCAGACTACAGAGGTAAAGAGGGAGTTTACCTGCTGGTGGTGAAGGAGACCAGACTACAGAGGTAAAGAGGGAGTTTACCTGCTGGTGGGGAAGGAGACCAGACTACAGGGGTAAAGAGGGAGTTTACCTGCTGGTGGTGAAGGAGACCAGACTACAGAGGTAAAGAGGGAGTTTACCTGCTGGTGGGGAAGGAGACCAGACTACAGACGTAAAGAGGGAGTTTACCTGCTGGTGGTGAAGGAGACCAGACTACAGAGGTAAAGAGGGAGTTTACCTGCTGGTGGTGAAGGAGACCAGACTACAGAGGTAAAGAGGGAGTTTACCTGCTGGTGGTGAAGGAGACCAGACTACAGAGGTAAAGAGGGAGTTTACCTGCTGGTGGGGAAGGAGACCAGACTACAGAGGTAAAGAGGGAGTTTACCTGCTGGTGGTGAAGGAGACCAGACTACAGAGGTAAAGAGGGAGTTTACCTGCTGGTGGTGAAGAAGACGAGACTACAGAGGTAAAGAGGGAGTTTACCTGCTGGTGGTGAAGGAGACCAGACTACAGAGGTAAAGAGGGAGTTTACCTGCTGGTGGTGAAGGAGACCAGACTACAGAGGTAAAGAGGGAGTTTACCTGCTGTTGGGGAAGGAGACCAGACTACAGAGGTAAAGAGGGAGTTTACCTGCTGGTGGTGAAGGAGACCAGACTACAGAGGTAAAGAGGGAGTTTACCTGCTGGTGGTGAAGGAGACCAGACTACAGAGGTAAAGAGGGAGTTTACCTGCTGGTGGTGAAGGAGACCAGACTACAGAGGTAAACAGGGAGTTTACCTGCTGGTGGTGAAGGAGACGAGACTACAGAGGTAAAGAGGGAGTTTACCTGCTGGTGGTGAAGGAGACCAGACTACAGAGGTAAAGAGGGAGTTTACCTGCTGGTGGTGATGGAGACCAGACTACAGAGGTAAAGAGGGAGTTTACCTGCTGTTGGGGAAGAAGACCAGACTACAGAGGTAAAGAGGGAGTTTACCTGCTGGTGGTGAAGGAGACCAGACTACAGAGGTAAAGAGGGAGTTTACCTGCTGGTGGTGAAGGAGACCAGACTACAGAGGTAAAGAGGGAGTTTACCTGATGGTGGTGAAGGAGACCAGACTACAGAGGTAAAGAGGGAGTTTACCTGCTGGTGGTGAAGGAGACCAGACTACAGAGGTAAAGAGGGAGTTTACCTGCTGGTGGTGAAGGAGACCAGACTACAGAGGTAAAGAGGGAGTTTACCCAAAAGGGCTTTGTAGATGAACACGTACAAATGTATCTTTCTGCACATATAAAGTGAGGTCCAACCTTCCATTTGGTACAATATGCAATGGTGGGTGAGGGACTTGGCATTTGTAATAAAGTGCAACGATGCATGATAAACAGAGTCCAGTCTCTGTCAGACAGAGGAGGCTGCATGATAAACAGAGTCCAGTCTCTGTAAGACAGAGGAGGCTGCATGATCAACAGAGTCCAGTCTCTGTAAGACAGAGGAGGTTACATGCATATACAACCAGTCACCATAATCAATAACAGAGACAAAAGTGGCCTGAACAAGCTTCTTTCTAGCCAGAAGCGGGAAGCAAGCCTTATTACGAAAATAAAAACCCAATTTCAATTTGTGGTTCTCTGTAGCTCAATCACTACAGCATGGCGCTTGCACTGGCAGGGTTGTCGGTTGGATTCCTGGGGCCACACATACGTCAATGTATTCAGCATGACTGCTAGTCTCTTTGGATTAAAGCGTCTGTTCAATGACACATGTTATGTTTGATTGTTATATATCTGTGACACTAATGTTACTGTGTTGGCTAATAAGCTAATTGGTGATCATCAAAATGTCTGTCTCTCTTTCTCTCTCTCTGCCCCCCTCTCTTTCTCTTCCTACCCCCCTCTCTCTTTATCTCCAGGCTCTACAGAGGAGCGTCTGCGAGCAGAGCTGTTGTTAGAGCGTTGTCAGAGCGAGGCCCAGGCTACGGCCTTCGAGCAGGAGAGACAGACGTGGCAGACAGAGAAGGAGAAAGTCATCTGCTACCAGAGAGAGCTGCAGGCCAGCTACCTGGATATGTACCACCACAACCAACTACTGGAGACAGAATTATACCAGCTCAGAGGAGGAGGAGGAACGCTGGAGAGGGAACTGCAAGATGTGAGGGGAGGAAGAGGAGGAGGAGAGATGGGAGATTACAGTAATGAGTCACTGGAAAGGGAAGTGCAGGAGGTTAGGAGAGGAAGAGGAGGAGGAGAGAGAGAAAGAGGAGAGGAAGACAGTAAACCTCCCCCTGGTCTTCCCTGGATAGAGAGGATAGAGTCGTCTGAGATTTGACTGAGTGGACACTAGAGGGGGGGGGGGGGGGGGCATTCCAAACCAATCACTCGCCCCCTCTTCCTATCTCCTTGATGAAGACTCTTCTTACTTCTTACAGACTTGAAAAGACAGGAGGGCCCCAATCCAAACCAAATCCTCACCCTTCATCTCCATGTCCTTGTGGAGGTCCCAATTCCAAAACAACTCTGCACTCCTACACTCCTTGACCTGTATGAACTAGACTGAATAGTGTGCATGTATAATCAGTAATACAATGATACACCCTCTCTGGTACTGTTTATTGGAGGTTCCACTTCCTGTTTCAATCCTGCAATCAATGATAACTTCCTGTTTCAGTCCACAAATCAATGACAGCGTATTAGAGTCGAGAACACTGTACATTCGATCAAGCACGACCCTGACCAAACCTCACTTTAGAGGGCTGCTTGTATGTACAAATGATAATGATAATAATAATAATAACCTATTTGTAAATGTTACTTCATCTAATTTAGTTCTGTGTGTATGTAATCAACCAGTGTGTTCCTCACAGCCGTTCTGTGGGCTCGTTGAAGTTCAGACACTGACTGGGGTAAAGTAAGGGTAGGCTGTGTCTCAAATAGTACCCTGTATAGTACACTACTTTTGACCAGGGTTCTGTAGTAGTAGTGCACTATATATGTGGTGTGGTGATGTGAGGTGAGGTGAGGTGTGGTGTGGTGTGGTGAGGTGAGGTGAGGTGTGGTGAGGTGTGGTCTGGTGAGGTAAGGTGAGGTGAGGTGTGGTGTAGTGATTGAGGTGTGGTGAGGTGTGATGAGGTGAGGTGTGATGAGGTGAGGTGTGGTGAGGTGAGGTCTGGTGAGGTGTGGTGTGGTGAGGTGTGGTGAGGTCTGGTGAGGTGTGATGAGGTGAGGTGTGGTGAGGTGAGGTGTGATGAGGTGAGGTGAGGTCTGGTGAGGTACGGTCATTACATCTGTGTAGTAATCCAGGCTGTATGACACCCGGCTGGGATTGGGAGTCCCATAGGATGGCGCACAACTGTCCCAGCGTCGTCCGGCTTGGGACAGGGTAGGCCGTCATTGTAAATAAGAATTTATCCTTAACTGATGTGCCTAGTTAAATAAAGGTTAAATAAGATAGAATAATAATAAGTATGGTGTGTACAGTAGGCCTGATGGGAATGACATTAAAAGTTGTCTTCATTCAGGGAGTGTCCGGGAGTAGAAAGCTGTACCACTGATTTAAGTAGGGTTACTAGACCATCACACGCCAATACATGGATCCTATTACTCTGCCATTAACAAGGCTATTTTAGTTATGAGGATGACAAGTTCCTTTTGGGGGTAAAATGACCCTTTCAGAAAACTGTAATACTGTAACAATACTGTATTGAGAACGTTTTATAGAATTTATATTACTATTTTGGAATCTGTATATAGTTGTAATTTGGATATACTAATGCTGCAGAAGCATGTACTGTTTGAGTAAAGGACACTTTGAATGAATAGCCAAAATACGGCCTAATATTAAAGCTCTGGCTATTATTCTGCATCCCATTGGACTTGTCGTTGCTGTCGGAGGAAAACCTCCTCTCCTAAACAGAAACGTTTAATTCAATGGACATATTTTCCCATTAACAAACATACAATTACAAAACTTGAGAAGCTGTTTTGAATACATTTTCTTGGTCCAAGAGTCATTCAAATATTCAGAGACGACATTGAGGGAAGTTACTGCTTTCAATACAGTCCTAAGTTTGGACACATCTACTCACCTGGACACATCTACTCACCTGGACACATCTACTCACCTGGACACATCTACTCACCTGGACACATCTACTCACCTGGACACATCTACTCATTTAAGGGCTTTTCTTTATAATTACTATTTTCTGTGTTGTAGAATAATAGTGAAGACATCAACACTGAAATAGCACATATGGAATCATGTATTAACCAACAAAGTGTTAAACAAATCCAAATAGATTTTAGATTTTAGATTCTTCAAATAGCCACCCTTTGGCTTGATGACAGCTTTGCACACTCTTGGCATTCTCTCAACCAGCTTCACCTGGAATGCTTTTCCAACATTGTTGAAGGAGTTTCCACATATGCTGATCACTTGTTAGCTGCGTTTCCTTCACTCTGCGGTCCAACTCTTCCCAAACCATCTCAATTGGGTTGAGGTCGGGTGATTTGGAGGCCAGGTCATCTGATGCAGCACTCCATCACTCTCCTTCTTGGTCAAATAGCCCTTACACAGCCTGGAGGTGTGTTGAGTCATTGTCCTGTTGAAAAACAATTGATAGTCCACCTAAGTGCAAACCAGATGGGATGGCGTATCGCTGCATAATGCTGTGGTAGCCATGCTGGTTAAGTGTGCCTTGAATTCTAAATAAATCACTGACAGTGTCACCAGCAAAGCACCCCCACACCATCACACCTCCTCCTCCGTGCTTCACGGTGGGAACAACACATACAGAAATCATCCGTTCACCTACCTTGTGTCTCACAGAAAAAAAAATCTAAAATTTGGACTCATCAGACCAAAGCACAGATTTCCACCGGTCTAATGTCCATTGGCCGTGTTTCTTGGCCCAAACAAGTCACTTCTTCTTATTGGTGTCCTTTAGTAGTGGTTTCTTTGCAGCAATTTGACCATGAAGGCCTGATTCACGCAGTCTCTTCTGACCAGTTGATGTTGAGATGTGTCTGTTAATTGAACTCTGTAAAGCATTTATTTGGGCTGCAATTTCTGAGGCTGGTAACTCTAATGAACTGATCCTCTGCAGCAGAGGTAACTCTGGTCTTCTTTCCTGTGGCGTTACCAATGAGAGCCAGTTTCATCATAGCGCTTGATGGTTTTTGCTACTGAACTTGAAACTTTTACATTTGACATTTTCCAGATTGACTGACCTTCATGTCTTAAAGTAATGGACTGTCGTTCCTCTTTGCTTATTTGAGCTATTCTTGCCATAATAAGGACTTGTTTTTTTTATCCAGATAGGCCTGTCTTCTGTGTACCACCCCTACCTTGTCACAACACAACTGATTGGCTCAAACACATTAAAAATAAAATAAAATCCACAAATGAACTTTTAACAAGGCACACCTGTAAATTGAAATGCATTCCAGGTGACTTCCTCTTGAAGCTGGTTGAGAGAATGCCAAGAGTGTGCAAAGCTGTCATCAAGGTGGCTACTTTGAAGAATCTCAAAATATATTTTGATTTGTTTCACTTTTTTGGTTACTACATGATTCCATATATGTTATTTCATAGTGTTGATATCTTCACTATTATTCTTCCTTCTGGTCTTCTAGACAGTGTTCCTCTTTCCAAGGGCTGTGTTCTTTTGCCCATATTAAACTTTTCTTTTTATTGGCCAGTCTGAGATTTGGCTTTTTCTTTGCAACTCCACCTAGAAGTCCAGCATCCCGAAGTCACCTCTTCACTGTTGACGTTGAGACTGGTGTTTTGCAGGTACCATTTAATTAAGCTGCCAGTTGGGGATTTGTAAGGCATCTGATTCTCAAACTAGACACTCAAATGTACTTGTCCTTTTGCCCAGTTGTGCACTCCCACTCCTCGTTCTATTCTGGTTAGAGCCCGTTTGCTCTGTTCTGTGTAGGGAGTAGTACACAGCGTTGTACCAGATCTTCAGTTTCTTGGTAATTTCTTGCATGGAATATTCTTAATTTCTCAGAACAAGAATAGACTGACGAGTTTCAGAAGAAAGTGCTTTGTTTCTGGCCATTTTGAGCCTGTAATCGAACCCACAAATGCTGATGCTCCAGATACTCAACTAGTCTAAAGAAGGACAGTTTTATTTATTTACAGTTTTCAGCTAACAAAATTGCAAAAGCGTTTTCTAATTATCAATTAGCCTTTTAAAATGATAAACTTGGATTAGCTAACACAACATGCTATTGGAACACAGGAGTGATGGTTTCTGATAATGGTCCTCTTCACGCCTATGTAGATAGTCCATAAAAAATCGGCATTTTCCAGGTACAATAGTAATTTACAACATTAACAATTCATATACTGTATTTCTGATCAATTTGATGTTATTTTACTGGACAAAAAAATGTGCTTTTCTTTCAAAAACAAGGAAATGTCTAAGTGACCCCAAACTTTTAAACATATGTGTATATATGTTGCTTCTGAATTTATATAATAAACATTTATCAAGTGGTGGCAATTTTCTTATGTTAGAAATACCAACAAAATCACAGCCTATAGCTACAACTTGTAGTAACCCACTGGCAGGCTATACTACACTATATACTGTAATGTACTGTGCTGTGCTATACTATACTACACTGAGCCCTGTAACATACATCAATCCTAGAGTCTTGTACTACATTTAGCTCAGCCTTGGTTACCTTTCCCCCATCCTCCTGGGACAGTCCTGTGTGCAGGACTGGACCACTCCTTTCCTACTCTTCACCTTCTCTCTTGGAGGAGAAGGTCAGAGGGGAGGGATCCCTGGTTTATTCGTCCAATGGGTTTGGAGGAGGCGAGGAGAGAGGATGCAAGGAGTATGAAACTGAGATTCTCTCAATACCTCTTGTGAATGAGACTATTAACTGATAGGTTAGTTTTCTGTGAACTAGACTGGAGGAAGCTGAGGAGAGGACGCAAGGAGTATGAAACTGAGATTCTCCCAATATTTCTTGTGAAGGAGACTATTAACTGATAGGTTAGTTTTCTGTGAACTAGACTGGAGGAAGCTGCTGGGAACCTACCCTTTAGAATGTCTCGGCCTTCGATCCTTATCACCATGCACCCTGTCACTCCCCTGTACAACCCTGGCTCACAAACACAACGCCCTTCCCTCCCTTGTCCAACCCTGGCCCCTACATACCTCCTTCCTGAGTTTGGACATTAGAGGTCAAAGGTCAGCCCAGATGGAAACGGAGGAGGATATTTGTTAGCGTAAGGAACAGGTCTTTCTATGTGAGCCAGCCAAGGTAGGCTGTAGAGAAGGGGAGTGGCTGCCCTGGGCGGTTTTGTGAAGTTGAGTGCTGGACACAGAACAAACGACCAGTTTTCTTTTAGAATGCAAATGTAAAAATGTGTGTGTGTGTGTACCACAGGAGGCTGGTGGCACCTTAATTGGGGAGGACGGCTCATAGTAACGGCTGGAATTGGTATCAAACCCATGGTTTTCATGTGTTTGATACCATTCCATTTACTCCATCCCAGCCATTATGAGCCGTCCTCTCACCCACTCTCAAGCGTATTTGACTTGTGTAATAGCCAGGTTCATGATTTGAGCAGTTAGGAAACAGTCCTGTGTTAGACTTGATGTGTGTGTTCCCAGGGGGGGGGCGGTCAAGCCAGACACCATCTCTCCCTCTGACTCACCAACCTACATCTAACAATATTATAGAGCTACCAGAGCTTAATATAACTCCACAGCTCACATAGGTGACTGTCTTCTTGAGTGTGGGTTGATGATGAAAGATATTAACTCATGCTTGTGTGTGTTGCTGCTCTGTATGTAGGAGAGACTCTACACATGCAAACTTCACTGCTTGGATTTCAAGCATTCATTGTAGGCGGCTTACAGAATTACCTACAACTATACCACACACTAGTTAAAGTGAACAGGAGGACAGTTGTTTGCGTGAAGTGAATACAACTAGCCCAGTAGGAGACATTTCTGCAACTTAAATTCTCAGGCTGGTAGGCCGTCATTGTAAATAAGAATTTGTTCTTAACCGATTTGCCCAGTTAAATAAATAAAAATTAACACTAAGGCATGTTTAGTATGTAGTATTGTCTCCACCTGGTGGCATCAGCAGGAAGAGCATGTGAGTCAACATCAGTGGCAAATATTGGCTCTAACGGTTCATCTTTCTGCAGCTAACCAAAACCAACCAAATATAATACTGTCCACAAACATATAAACAGAGTTGGAGTATAAAGTTTTTATTCCATTTTAAGATGCAAGTATAATATGAAACATGTTAGAGAATAAATATGTACAATACAACTTTAATAAAGACAGAGAAGCAGGTAAAAGGCCAACCTATCACACAAGAACTCGACTACTGGAAAATAAAAAGAACCAAAGGAAGAAGCCATAACACACCTTAGTGTACTCTGTCAATCTGGAAAAGGAGATGAATGATTGTCAACCAAAAGCAGTAAATGAAATGTAACATCAACCAAACACGTGTGTACACACACAAATCATAATATAAAACTATACCTGCTTAAAACATTTTAAAAAACCTGCTTCCATCATTCATTCTGACTGGCGATCAGTGCAAAGTTGATATAATGGCTGACTACTACCACGTGTCGGCTGTTAAAGAGACGGTGGTGCAGAACTCGCTGACATCACCATTCCATGGGCTGGTATGACATCGCCATTCCATGGGCTGGTATGACATCGCCATTCCATGGGCTGGTATGACATCGCCGTTCCAAGGGCTGGTATGACATCGCCATTCCATGGGCTGGTATGACATCGCCATTCCATGGGCTGGTATGGCATCGCCGTTCCATGGGCTGGTATGACATCGTCGTTCCATGGGCTGGTATGACATCGCCGTTCCATGGGCTGGTATGACATCGCCGTTCCATGGGCTGGTATGACATCGCCGTTCCATGGGCTGGTATGACATCGCCACTCCATGGGCTGGTATGACATCACCATTCCATGGGCTGGTATGACATCACCATTCCATGGGCTGGTATGACATCGCCACTCCATGGGCTGGTATGACATCACCATTCCATGGGCTGGTATGACATCACCATTCCATGGGCTGGTATGACATCGCCACTCCATGGGCTGGTATGACATCACCATTCCATGGGCTGGTATGACATCGCCGTTCCATGGGCTGGTATGACATCACCATTCCATGGGCTGGTATGACATCACCATTCCATGGGCTGGTATGACATCGCCGTTCCATGGGCTGGTATGACATCGCCACTCCATGGGCTGGTATGACATCACCATTCCATGGGCTGGTATGGCATCGCCACTCCATGGGCTGGTATGACATCGCCACTCCATGGGCTGGTATGACATCACCATTCCATGGGCTGGTATGGCATCGCCACTCCATGGGCTGGTATGACATCGCCACTCCATGGGCTGGTATGACATCACCACTCCATGGGCTGGTATGACATCGCCGTTCCATGGGCTGGTATGACATCACCATTCCATGGGCTGGTATGACATCACCACTCCATGGGCTGGTATGACATCACCATTCCATGGGCTGGTATGACATCACCATTCCATGGGCTGGTATGACATCGCCACTCCATGGGCTGGTATGACATCACCATTCCATGGGCTGGTATGACATCACCATTCCATGGGCTGGTATGACATCGCCACTCCATGGGCTGGTATGACATCACCATTCCATGGGCTGGTATGACATCACCATTCCATGGGCTGGTATGACATCACCACTCCATGGGCTGGTATGACATCACCACTCCATGGGCTGGTATGACATCACCACTCCATGGGCTGGTATGACATCACCATACCATGGGCTGGTATGACATCACCATTCCATGGGCTGGTATGACATCACCACTCCATGGGCTGGTATGACATCACCATTCCATGGGCTGGTATGACATCACCATTCCATGGGCTGGTATGACATCACCACTCCATGGGCTGGTATGACATCACCATTCCATGGGCTGGTATGACATCACCATTCCATGGGCTGGTATGACATCACCATTCCATGGGCTGGTATGACATCACCATTCCATGGGCTGGTATGACATCACCACTCCATGGGCTGGTATGACATCACCACTCCATGGGCTGGTATGACATCACCACTCCATGGGCTGGTATGACATCACCACTCCATGGGCTGGTATGACATCACCATTCCATGGGCTGGTATGACATCACCACTCCATGGGCTGGTATGACATCACCATTCCATGGGCTGGTATGACATCGCCGTTCCATGGGCTGGTATGACATCACCACTCCATGGGCTGGTATGACATCACCGTTCCATGGGCTGGTATGACATCACCACTCCATGGGCTGGTATGACATCACCACTCCATGGGCTGGTATGACATCACCACTCCATGGGCTGGTATGACATCACCATTCCATGGGCTGGTATGACATCACCATTCCATGGGCTGGTATGACATCACCATTCCATGGGCTGGTATGACATCACCACTCCATGGGCTGGTATGACATCACCACTCCATGGGCTGGTATGACAACGGTTCGGAAAACGGAGAAGGATTGATCATGGATCCAACCCAATAATGATGTTGCTATTTTGTGGCATAATTATATTTCATAAAATGTATTATGTTACTTGTGGTTTCACTATTTTACAAGAGACTTGATTCTAGCGATGATAAATAAAAACAAACGCAGACTTCATAGTAGTATAATTTGTTTTTGTTGAATACATCGGCCAATACAAAACAAGAAACATGGCTTCCTTCAGGAAAATTCTTGTTATTGGAGCCAATCAGCCAATTGACCCTCGACCTCTCCATCGATCACAACTGTTGATCATCACACTGATACATGTACTGTAACCCAAAGTGACTTTCAACAAATCAGGGCCTTTATTACATCATCGCCAATAGAAAGAGAAATGTTAAAACATTTTTTTACAATCAGTGTTCCATTCACAAACTGTAACCACAGTCATCACAATCTCAATTAAATGTATGTGAATATGTTTTCTCAGAGGCAACTTAGCTTTACCTCTGTAATATAGAAGTTTAAATACTCTCCTGAAATCAGACAACTTTCTAAAAATAAAATTAAAATAACTCACATCACCCCTCTAACATCCATTAAATCATTCTAAAAGACCCATTCTGTATACTGAGGAAAGCCTACAGATGGATAGAGCATTCTGTGTACTGAGGAAAGCCTACAGATGGATAGAGCATTCTGTGTACTGAGGAAAGCCTACAGGTAGATAGAGCATTCTGTGTACTGAGGAAAACCTACAGATGGATAGGGCATTCTGTGTACTGAGGAAAACCTACAGATGGATAGGGCATTCTCATCCAAAAACTCTACAACTCGACCCGATGCCCAATCAACTCGACCCGATGCCCAATCAACTCGACCCGATGCCCAATCAACTCGACCCGATGCCCAATCAACTCGACCCGATGCCCAATCAACTCGATACCCTAATCGTTATCAACTCAACTCGATAACCTATCAACTCAACTCGACACCCTATCAACTCAACTCGACACCCTATCAACTCAACTCGACACCCTATCAACTCAACTCGACACCCTATCAACTCAACTCGACACCCTATCAACTCAACTCGACACCCTATCAACTCAACTCAACACCCTATCAACTCAACTCGACACCCTATCAACTCAACTCGACACCCTATCAACTCAACTCGACACCCTATCAACTCAACTCCCTATCAACTCAACTCAACACCCTATCAACTCAACTCAACACCCTATCAACTCAACTCGACACCCTATCAACTCAACTCGATACCCTATCGCTATCAACTCGATACCCTATCGCTATCAACTCAACTCGACACCCTATCAACTCAACTCAACACCCTATCAACTCAACTCAACACCCTATCAACTCAACTCAACACCCTATCAACTCAACACCCTATCAACTCAACTCAACACCCTATCAACTCAACTCAACACCCTATCAACTCAACACCCTATCAACTCAACACCCTATCAACTCAACACCCTATCAACTCAACTCGATACCCTATCGCTATCAACTCGATACCCTATCGCTATCAACTCGAAAGGCCATCATCATCAACAGGATTTCAACATCAACTCAACTTGATAGCCTATCACCAACATCAACTTGATAGCCTATCAACAACATCAACTTGATAGCCTATCAACATCATCAACTTGATAGCCTATCACCAATATCAACAATATCAACTCAACATGATAGCCTATCACCAATATCAACTCAACATGATAGCCTATCACCAACATCAACTTGATAGCCTATCACCAACATCAACTCAACTCGATCGCCTATCACCAACATCAACTCAACAGCCTATCACCAACATCAACTCAACTCGATAGCCTATCACCAACATCAACTCAACTCGATAGCCTATCACCAACATCAACTCAACTCGATAGCCTATCACCAACATCAACTCAACTCGATAGCCTATCACCAACATCAATTCAACTCGATAGCCCATCACCAATATCAACTCGATAGCCCATCACCAATATCAACTCGATAGCCTATCACCAATATCAGCTCCATAGCCTATCACCAACATCAACTCGATAGCCTATCACTAACATTAACTCATCGACATATCAACTCAACGGGCTATCATCAACATCAACTCAATGGGCTATCATCATCATCATCATCAACTCAACGGCCTATCATCAACTAAACGGCCTATCATCAACTAAACGGTCTATCATTATCATCATCATCTCAACGGCCTATCATCATCATCATCAACTTAACGGCCTATCATCATCATCAACTCAACGACCTATCATCATCATCATCATCATCATCATCAACTCAACGGCCTATCATCAACTCAACGGCCTATCATCAACTCAACAACCTATCATCATCAACTCAAAGAACGATCATCATCATCATCAACTCAACAACCTATCATCATCATCATCAACTCAACGACCCATCATCATCATCAACTCAACGACCCATCATCATCATCAACTCAACGACCCATCATCAACTCAACGACCCATCATCAACTCAACGACCCATCATCAACTCAACGACCCATCATCAACTCAACGACCCATCATCAACTCAACGACCCATCATCAACTCAACGACCTATCATCATCATCATCAACTCAACGATCTATCATCATCATCATCATCAACTCAACGATCTATCATCATCATCATCAACTCAACGACCTATCATCATCATCATCAACTCTACAACCTATCATCATCAACTCAACGACCTATCATCATCAACTAAACAACCTATCATCATCAACTCAACAACCTATCATCATCATCAACTCAACGGCCTATCATCAACTCAACGGCCTATCATCAACTCAACGGCCTATCATCAACTCAACGACCCATCATCAACTCAACGACCCATCATCAACTCAACGACCTATCATCATCATCATCAACTCAACGATCTATCATCATCATCATCATCATCAACTCAACGATCTATCATCATCATCATCAACTCAACGACCTATCATCATCATCATCAACTCTACAACCTATCATCATCAACTCAACGACCTATCATCATCATCAACTCAACGGCCTATCATCATCAACTCAACAACCTATCATCATCATCAACTCAACGGCCTATCATCAACTCAACGGCCTATCATCAACTCAACGGCCTATCATCAACTCAACGGCCGATCATCAACTCAACGGCCTATCATCAACTCAACGGCCTATCATCATCATCAACTCAAAGAACGATCATCATCATCAACTCAACGACCTGTCATCATCCACTCAACGACCTATCATCAACTCAACGACCTATCATCATCATCAACTCAACGGCCTATCATCATCATCAACTCAACGGCCTATCATCATCATCAACTCAACGGCCTATCATCATCATCAACTCAACGGCCTATCATCATCAACTCAACGACCTATCATCATCATCAACTCAACGGCCTATCATCATCATCATCAACTCAACGGCCTATCATCATCATCATCAACTCAACGACCTATCATCATCATCATCAACTCAACGACCTATCATCATCATCAACTCTACGACCTATCATCATCATCATCAACTCAACGGCCTATCATCAACTCAACAACCTATCATCATCAACTCAACGGCCTATCATCAACTCAACGGCCTATCATCAACTCAACGGCCTATCATCAACTCAACGGCCTATCATCAACTCAACGGCCTATCATCAACTCAACGGCCTATCATCATCATCATCAACTCAACAACCTATCATCATCATCAACTCAAAGAACGATCATCGTCAACTCAACGGCCTATCATCAACTCAACGACCTATCATCATCATCAACTCTACAACCTATCATCATCAACTCAACGGCCTATCATCATCATCAACTCAACGACCCATCATCATCAACAGCCTATCATCATCATCAACTCAACGACCTATCATCACCCACTCAACGACCTATCATCATCCACTCAACGACCTATCATCATCCACTCAACGACCTATCATCATCCACTCAACGACCTATCATCATCCACTCAACGACCTATCATCATCCACTCAACGACCTATCATCATCCACTCAACGACCCATCATCAACTCAACGACCTATCATCATCATCATCATCAACTCAACGACCTATCATCATCAACTCAAAGACCTATCATCATCATCAACTCTACAACCTATCATCATCATCATCAACTCAACGACCCATCATCATCATCAACTCAACAGCCTATCATCATCAACTCAACAACCTATCCTCATCATCAACTCAACGGCCTATCATCAACTCGACGACCCATCATCAACTCGACGACCCATCATCAACTCGACGACCCATCATCAACTCGACGACCCATCATCAACTCGACGACCCATCATCAACTCGACACCCTATCAACTCGACACCCTATCAACTCGACACCCTATCAACTCGACACCCTATCAACTCGACACCCTATCAACTCGACACCCTATCAACTCGACACCCTATCATTTCGACACCCTATCAACTCGACACCCTATCAACTCGACACCCTATCAACTCGACACCCTATCAACTCGATACCCTATCAACATCAACTCGATACCCTATCAACATCAACTCGATACCCCATCAACATCAACTCGATACCCTATCAACATCAACTCGATACCCTATCAACATCAACTCGATACCCTATCAACATCAACTCGATACCCTATCAACATCAACTCGATACCCTATCAACATCAACTCGATACCCTATCAACATAAACTCGATACCCTATCAACATCAACTCGATACCCTATCAACATCAACTCGATACCCTATCAACATCAACTCGATACCCTATCAACATCAACTCGATACCCTATCAACATCAACTCGATACCCTATCAACATCAACTCGATACCCTATCAACATCAACTCGATACCCTATCAACATCAACTCGATACCCTATCAACATCAACTCGATACCCTATCAACATCCCACAAAAGAAAGCATAACGCCTCATCACATCCTTAAAGAAAAAAAGTTCAGCAGGCAGTTGCAAATGAACGAGTGTCAATGAATGAACAATCCTTTTGAGATGTTTCCTTCGTCCTCATGCCGACCGACTCCTCCCTGTCTCTCTATGGGTAGAAGTCGTTTGATGGGCCATCCACATCAGCCCTCTGTACACTAGGAGCTGTTGATGAGGCAAGACGAGGCAGGAGTATTACAGCCTTGGGTCATCACTGGAAGGGATCTGTCTGAGTTTGGGTGGGGGCACTGGGGCAAATTGGTGCCTGTGAGTAGGTAGGATGGGGATTTCCAGGGGTCCTGGGGTAGCAGGTAGCTACTGTAGCTCCAAGGGCCTGGCGGTTTCAGGAAACAGGATGGGGGATCAAAAGAAGATCTGCTTGGCATCTGACGGGTTCTGCTCCATGGGACAGTAGGGGCATTTCAGTCTGAGGAGAGGAGATAGAGGAGAGAGAGAGTTAGACACACACAGGCAGGTGACTTTAACCACAGAGTTACACAGGTCCGACTCTGCCGATGGTTGAAAGCCCTCCTGTCTGTCGGTCAGCCTGGATCAAACTTACTTTCCAGCGTTGGTGAGTTTGTTGAGGGCGTCTCTGGAGATGACGTGTCCACAGATGAGCTTCATGGGAGGGTTGCTCTCTGACGTCTGCTGTCGGAGGATGGGGCAGGCGAACACAGAGTGGTACCAGCACTTCTTCCCCAGATCTATCTCAATCTGGAGGGAGGGGAGACAGGACCACTCTGTTACCCTTCTATGACAACCTTCTTTAATAATCCATTTTAAAATGGTTATATTACTATAGATATTACAAATAATTATGAATTACAATTCTTGCTTTTAAAACACTGAGAAATCGTTGCCCAGAGAAAGTCATGAGAGAAAAGCAGAGAGCTTAGAGAGGGAGACTTACAGGCAGCTCGTCCTTGTGTGTCCAGACTCCACTACACTGTCTCTGTTCAATCACCTGTTTGATGTTCATCAGGACTGGCAGAGCCATGCAGCCTGACGCAAAACTGACATTCAACACAGAGAAACATATATCACAGATACATACTGCAGTCAGAAACAAAGATGAGCTTTGTAAAATAATCTTACTATCAGCGTCATACTCCTGGCCGTGCGAGTCAAATCAACGTGGATTTGTCACATACGTCGAATACAACAGACCTTACAGTGAAATGCTTACTTACAAGCCCTAAACCAACCATGCAGTTTTAAGAAAACTAACTAATAATTAAAGAGCAGCAGTAAAGTAACAAGCGAGGCTATATACAGGGTGTTACGGTAGAGTCAATGTGGAGGCTATATACAGGGTGTTACGGTACAGAGTCAATGTGGAGGCTATATACAGGGTGTTACGGTACAGAGTCAATGTGGAGGCTATATACAGGGTGTTACGGTACAGAGTCAATGTAGAGGCTATATACAGGGTGTTACGGTACAGAGTCAATGTGGAGGCTATATACAGGGTGTTACGGTACAGAGTCAATGTGGAGGCTATATACAGGGTGTTACGGTAGAGTCAATGTGGAGGCTATATACAGGGTGTTACGGTACAGAGTCAATGTGGAGGCTATATACAGGGTGTTACGGTACAGAGTCAATGTGGAGGCTATATACAGGGTGTTACGGTACAGAGTCAATGTGGAGGCTATATACAGGGTGTTACGGTACAGAGTCAATGTGGAGGCTATATACAGGGTGTTACGGTACAGAGTCAATGTGGAGGCTATATACAGGGTGTTACGGTACAGAGTCAATGTGGAGGCTATATACAGGGTGTTACGGTAGAGTCAATGTGGAGGCTATATACAGGGTGTTACGGTACAGAGTCAATGTGGAGGCTATATACAGGGTGTTACGGTACAGAGTCAATGTGGAGGCTATATACAGGGTGTTACGGTACAGAGTCAATGTGGAGGCTATATACAGGGTGTTACGGTACAGAGTCAATGTGGAGGCTATATACAGGGTGTTACGGTACAGAGTCAATGTGGGTGCTATATACAGGGTGTTACGGTACAGAGTCAATGTGGAGGCTATATACAGGGTGTTACGGTACAGAATCAATGTGGAGGCTATATACAGGGTGTTACGGTACAGTCAATGTGGAGGCTATATACAGGGTGTTACGGTACAGAGTCAATGTGCAGGGACACCGGTTAGTTGAGGTAATATGTGCATGTAGGTAGAGTTACTATGCATAGATTATAAACAGAGTAGCACCACCGTAAAAGAGGGTTCTGGGTGGCCCTTTGATTAGCTGTTAAGGAGTCTTATGACTTGGGGGTAAAAGCTGTTTAGAAGCCTCTTGGACCTAGACTGTGTCTGTGTCTGTGTGTGTGTGTGTGTGTGTCTAACCTGACACTGAGAGGTGACTCTACAGATAGCCCCAGCAGCGCGCAGGCGTCCCTGGTGAAGCTGTTACAGATCTCAGCCCATTGGTTGGTCTCTAGCAAAGAGCGGTAGGGAGAGTTCTCTATGCCGTGCCGCAGGTACACCAGACTACCCATGAGGATCTGGATGTCTGGGGGGAGAGGAGACACTTATTAATGATGTCTGGGGGAGAGGAAACCCTGTTAATATGGTTGTTTGGCTGGAGAGGAGAAACTTAATAATGATGTCTGGGTGGAGAGGAGACACTGTTAAAATAGATGTCTGGGGGGAAGAGGAGACACTTAATATAGATGTCTGGGAGGAGAGGAGACAATGTTAACACGGATGTCTGGGGGAGAGGAAACACTTAACCTCTCTTGGGCAGGGGGCAGTATTTTCACCTCCGGATGAAAAGCGTGCCCAAATTAAACTGCCTGCTACTCGGGCCCATGAGCTAGGATATGCATATAATTAGTAGATTTGGATAGAAAACACTCTAAAGTTTCCAAACCTGTTAAAATAATGTCTGTAAGTATAACAGAACTGATATGGCAGGTGAAAACCTGAGGACAATCCATCCAGGAAGTACTATTATTTTGAAAGGCTGTTTTTCCATTGAAAGCCTATCCACCATATAAAGACTTAGGACCCAGTTCACAAGCTCTATGGCTTACACTACATGTGACCAGTCTTTAGGCATTGTTTCAGGCTTTTACTCTGAAAAATTAGGGAGATACAGCACTTTCAATGAGAGGACAGTGAACATTTCCAGACATGAACCAAGCACGTGATTGGGAGCGCGCCTTTCTTGTTTCTCCTTTTCTATTGAAGAATACTTCTCTTTAGTTGGAAAATGTCTGTATGGCTTTCTGTGGCGAGGCGCTGACCTAACATAATCGCAAAGTGTGCTTTTGCCATAAAGCCTTTTTGAAATCTGACACAGCGGTTGCATTAAGGAGACGTTTATCTTTATTCGTATGTTTAACACTTGTATCTTTTATCAATGTTTATGATGAATATTTCTGTAATTTGATGTGGCTCTCTGCACTTTCACCGGATGTGTGTTTGAGACAATGCATTTCTGAACATAACACACCAATTTCAAATTAGGTTATTGGACATAAATATGAACTTTATCGAACAAAACACACATTTATTGTGTAACATGAAGTCCTGTGAGTGCCACCTGAAGAAGATCAAAGGTTAGTCATTAATTTAATCGCTATTTCTGACTTTTGTGAGCCCTCTCCTTGGCTGGAAAATGGCTGTATGGTTTTCTGTGACTAGGCGCTGACCTAACAATCGTTTGGTGTGCTTTCGCTGTAAAGGTCTGCCATGAGAGGTGAGACAGGGGTCATGAAGGACGTCTGAGTGGAGAGGAGACAGGGGTCATGAAGGACGTCTGAGTGGAGAGGAGACAGGGGTCATGAAGGACGTCTGAGTGGAGAGGAGACAGGGGTCATGAAGGACGTCTGAGTGGAGAGGAGACAGGGGTCATGAAGGACGTCTGAGTGGAGAGGAGACAGGGGTCATGAAGGACGTCTGAGTGGAGAGGAGACAGGGGTCATGAAGGACGTCTGAGTGGAGAGGAGACAGGGGTCATGAAGGACGTCTGAGTGGAGAGGAGACAGGGGTCATGAAGGACGTCTGAGTGAAGAGGAGACAGGGGTCATGAAGGACGTCTGAGTGGAGAGGAGACAGGGGTCATGAAGGACGTCTGAGTGGAGAGGAGACAGGGGTCATGAAGGACGTCTGAGTGGAGAGGAGACAGGGGTCATGAAGGATGTCTGAGAGGAGACAGGGGTCATGAAGGATGTCTGAGAGGAGACAGGGGTCATGAAGGATGTCTGAGAGGAGACAGGGGTCATGAAGGATGTCTGAGAGGAGACAGGGGTCATGAAGGATGTCTGAGAGGAGACAGGGGTCATGAAGGATGTCAGAGAGGAGACAGGGGTCATGAAGGATGTCAGAGAGGAGACAGGGGTCATTAAGGATGTCTGAGAGGAGACAGTGGTCATGAAGTAGGGAGGAAGGAAGGTGTCCATTGACGGACAATTGGAACAGATCATTAGTCAGTTAGCTGGTAAGAGAAATAAGCTATGAAGTCCTGTAAGAAAGCTATTGCAATGGAACCTGCTTGGCAACAGAAAACAACAATTAGAGTTTCTTATTGGATGATTAGGATGTCTTCTTATTGGACAGTTCCTCCCTGTTTCAGTTTATTTTCTTCCGTTTGGTGCTTAATGAACATGATCCCTGTCAAAAAGCTCTTCAAAACCACCAGGAACCCCCAGCCAGGGAGTCTGTCCCTACCCCTCCTCAAAACCACCAGGAACCCCCAGCCAGGGAGTCTTGTCCCTACCTCTCTGGTGAGGTGAAGGACTGTTAATGCCTCCATTCAGACCATCATATCTGCCCTCTACATTCCTATCTGTCCCACTCTTACCAGAACAACGGCCCAGGCTGTCTGTGTCCCCTACCTCTCTGGTGCTGTGAGGCGAAGGGCTGGAAGTGCCTGGCGTACTGTAGCGCCTCCAGCTGGTTGGTGATGCCTCCGTTTAACAGGCTGATGAAGTAGAGGCGGTGCAGCTTGAACTCCAGGGTACTGTTCAGGTCCAGCAGGCGCTGCCGGTTTGTTACTGCCCACCTGGAGCCAGGGAGAGAAAGGATTGTAATCATTAGCGCACACCGCAGCAAACAGTTGCAAATTGAAAACAATTTATATTGGACAAATTCAGGTAGTTCCCTCTCTGTTTCCTTCTGTTTAGGTCCTAGTGAATAGACCCCAGGATTGGGATCAATTCAATTTCAATTCAATTGACCTTCAACCCTGGCATTGACCCAACCCTGACCGGGTGTCCACAAGTCTTTCAGATCTCAATTGTATTCTAAAGTTAATCAGTTACTGAATGGATCAAAATGATCAAAGAGGGGTTTGATTCACATTCAACTCAACACAGAGAGGAGGTACAGTAAACACTCTAGTGCTGGTCTGAGGTCAGTATATAACAGAGAGGAGGTACAGTAAACACTCTAGTGCTGGTCTGAGGTCAGTAAATAACAGAGGAGGTACAGTAAACACTCTAGTGCTGGTCTGTGGTCAGTATATAACAGAGCACTAGAGTATGTACCTCCTCTGGTACAGTAAACACTAGTGCTGGTCTGAAGTCAGTATATAACAGAGAGGAGGTACAGGACATACTCTAGTGCTGGTCTGAGGTCAGTATATAACAGAGAGGAGGTACAGCACATACTCTAGTGCTGGTCTGAGGTCAGTATATAACAGAGAGGAAGTACAGTGCATACTCTAGTGCTGGTCTGAGGTCCTGCATCCTCAAGGCCTCCAGGATCCTGTTGAGTTCCAAGAACGGCTGCTTCATGCTCATGTCAATCACTACTCCAGACTCCTGGGAGACACACACACACGGCAGGGAGTTATAATACATATGAAACACACCCAAGATCTTCAATTCTGGTTCTGGGGACCAACAGGGTGAGCAGGCTTTTGTTTCATCTCAGCTGTTTACCTGACATAGGTCCTCTGCCACGCTCAGCATGCCTTGTCTGTACAAGTGTTCCACAATGGTCTCACTCAGGTACTTCTGTCTCTCAGGTGAGTCCCACACTGTCTCTGCCACCACTGCACTCACCTCTGCATCAAAGTTCTACAGAAACACAGCCAGGAAACAACCAAAGGATAAGTGGAAATACATTTCTCCCTTGTGTGCTTAAATGTATAATACTGTCTTGAACCACAAGGAAGTTGCGTTCTCTCTTTTCTAAATTGTAAAGATACTATAATGAAAGCATTTACTGGGAAACTCTCACCCTGTCGATAGCTTTGCCCACTTTGGAGACACTGCCGTGGATGTCCTTGTGTCTGGAGGCCAGCAGCTGTACCGTTTCTTTAATGTTCTTACAACACTGGGCCATGGTCTGAGACAGCACCGTCAGATCTGCATCTCGTACCCCTGAAGGAGAGGTATTTAGAGAGGCGGGACAATCAGGTTTCTGCATTGTGATGCATTGACATTACACAACATTCTATGGCAGCCATGTTAGTGCCATTTAAAATATAATGACATATGTGATCACCAGGTGAGCACCCTAATCACAATTACATGGGAATATTCAAACAATGTTATGTAACTGAATGTCTAGAATTAGAACGATATTCAAAAGTTGACCCAACTCTGTAAATACATGCCTCTGCCCTGAAGGAGAAACCAATCATGGTTAAAACAAGTCCTAATGTTAAAAGGTTAAAGTAGTCCTGCTGAAAGTGACATAAAGAGATGTATGAATCACTTCTGTGCCTGAACACTCATGAGTCATGGCACGCAACTGGAGCACAACAATGTTTCATTTGTCTAGTGGCAAATTGTTTAAAGAAATGCATTGCATATTGTTCCGTGCTTTAGTTATAGTCCTGCATCAAATTCCTCAAATATGGGGCCTTTAACCGTGTGTGCAGGTATCTATCATTCTTTCATTTAGTACCATGCAGCTGCAGGGTACCGGATGACTGGAGTGGACACTACTTCTAAACTAGAGTGTGGAGCTGGCTCTGCCTTACCGAATGTAACCAGCTGTCCCCGTAGCTCACAGACGCTGCGTAGAAGTTCGTCCAGACGTTCCTCTGACTGGTGTCCGTACATGACGAACCTATGGAGCACCTTCTCCAGCTCCCGCTCCACACACGCACACTGCTCCATACCTAGACTGGGACTCTACCGCATTCACTACCACCTGGGGGAGACAACACACATAACCAAGGGAACTAGGCCTAGGTCAGCGGTTTTCAAACCTCTCCCCAGGGACCCCCTGGCATTTCACCATTTTGTTGTAGCCCTGAAGTAACTCATCTGATTCACCTAGTCAAGGGCCTGAAGTAGCTCATTTGATTCATCTAGTCAAGGGCCTGAAGTAGCTCATCTGATTCACCTAGTCAAGGGCCTGAAGTAGCTCATTTGATTAATCTAGCCAAGGGCCTGAAGTAGCTCATCTGATTCATCTAGTCAAGGGCCTGAAATAGCTCATCTGATTCATCTAGCCAAGGGCCTGAAGTAGCTCATTTGATTCATCTAGTCAAGGGCCTGAAGTAGCTCATTTGTTTCATCTAGTCAAGGGCCTGAAGTAGCTCATCTGATTCATCTAGTCAAGGGCCTGAAGTAGCTCATCTGATTCACCTAGTCAAGGGCCTGAAGTAGCTCACCTGATTCACCTAGTCAATAGCTTGATGATTAGTTGAATCAGGTGTGCTAGCTATAGAAAATATCAAATACCTGGAACGGCTAGGGGTCCCCTGGGAGAGGTTTGAGAACCACTGAACAAGGTCACAAACAATAGTTCAGCATTTTGCAAGTATCCCATGACCCCTACAGTTTGATTCGCTACTAGTACTGGCATAACTGGTCAACAAAATACTTTATTAGTTGAATTAGATTTGCTAGAGTGTGCAGTGGCACAGATAAATCATTGACAGGCAGCAGAAAATATGAAAGAAGACCAATCTATTCTAGATCAACAAGTGGATATCACTGTTGTTAGGCCTAAATGTCTTGGTCTCATTGACACATCAGGCATCCCTTGTGTATACATTTGAAAAACATCGCTCTGCAACTTTCCCCTTCTCGTTTTAATTGTATACATCTGACAAATAAAAAATGTACTAATGTAGCTAGCTACACATCATGCGAAAAAGTCTACTTTTGGAACCGGTTTGCTCGCTGAAGCTAATAGGCCCTGTCTATAGCCTTCGACCAATGACATTCGACTGCAACACAGGGTTAGCACGGTAGGCTAACTAGGCAAATCGTTTGCTGACACGGAGTTAAGACAAGTAGCTAGCGAAATACTAAGAATCTAGCCAGCTGTGTTCTTGATACTCACTAAAAACTCACAACAAAGCTCTGGTAGCAGCTATGTTAGCAAATAGCTAAGCTAACTAGCCATACCCACAACAACATTATCAAGCCAGCTAGCGTAGCTATATAGCTACTGGTAGCTAGACGTTTTCTAGCTGCATAAGAAGTCGTATCAAACACCACTTGGTTACAATGTCGATTATCATGCCTCTGTCAATCCTAATGGCAGGTAAGAAATGTTGGTGAATATCTAGGTAGCTACGTTTTGTTATTCTGTCCTTTCGCATACACTTCAAGTTGTCGCATAACGTAAACCTAGCAATGGACCGAAGCTGTTTATGTTTGACTCGGCAATAATGGTGTATTTTAATCGATTGCATAGTTAGAAAGACAGCCAGATTATCCTAATATTTGTTGCAATTCTCAAATATATCAACAACATGTCATAAAATGTAAAATTAGTTAGAAGGACAACATAAAGCGTCAAAATAAACACCACTTGCCTGTCGTAACAGCGATTCTCCACCAGTCGTCCTTTGATCTGCGGAACTTCCTTCCGGTGTCGCATATCTCAGATTTTCATAATAAAAGTACTGCAGTTACTTTGACCATAAAGGTAAGGTTCTTAGACTTAATTCAATGTTTAATGTTTATAGAGTTCCATCCTCTGGTACATAATTATGTATCCGTATAAAACAAGTAAAATGTAGCATTTGATTCCAATGTTAAATTGTCTCACATAAGCCTACAAGTTCATTGCGAACCCCAGGTGGCGCTGTATGGACGGTTATGAATGGAGATCTATGGCCAGCTTGCATAGCGATGGTGCAAACAGGTGTGTGGCTTGGAGCTGGCCAGGGGATTTTCCACCTGTGATGTAACTATCTGGTCGTGACCCCGGACAGGCATTGATGTAAAACACACACACACACACACACACACACACACACACACACACACACACACACACACACATACAAACCATCAATATGCATGTAGATTACTGAAAGTCACTCATAATGTCCAAGTTCCAATGTCCAATGTCCAAGTTCCAAGTCTCAATTCTGTCACTTCATTAACTTGCATCAACACAGTGTATCAAGTGTATCAAGAGAAAGACCAATCTCAGTTGCATAGTTGGGTGGTCTGTGTGTAGCCTAGCCGAGGTCACTGGAGACCCAACTTAATGGAGATGGGCGGCCACCCAGCCCCAACCACACACAGCTCACATCACAATCTCACAAAGGTTCCCCTCATGCCAACTGAGAAGTTATTATCACTGGAACACTTTTTCACCTCTACGTCTATGAAAGTCTTCAAATACATTTGAATGAAATTCCACTGAGAGGAGAGTTTTGGAGCTGGAGATGTAATACCGGCCCCATTGTCTTACTGTGCGTGGCTCAGCTCACACTACTATGCTGCATGTGCAGGTTGGTCAAACAAGCAAGGGGTGTTCTACAGATTAGAGAAACACTACGAAGTAAGACAAGTGTTGTTTTCTGCAGCTCAGTTGGTATGGCTCTTGCAATGGCAGGATAGTGGGTTTGATTCCCGGGACCACCCATACGTAAACAAATGTATGCAGGCATGACTGTAAATTGCTTTGGATTAAAGCTAAATGCTAAATGGTATATATTATTATTATATTAGAACATCTGTACAAGTCAAAACAACTCCAATTGATATAATCTTTCATTCCTTATGATCTAAACATGCATAATCACACTTCACAACAGAAGATTGGACAGATTTTTGCATGGGATCTTTCTAGAAGGTGCTATGAAGCCCCCGATAGGCTAGATTACAGTGATGCACATCAATCATTACACACACATGGATTAATAAATTAGGTGACAGATTCACAAACCACAATCACACCCAGAAAAGGGCATCACAACAAACTAGGGCAGTTGAAAAAAGATAGATTTGAAATGTGATCCTGCTGGTTTCTATTCTGTCCTGTTTGTCATGAATACTAAGGGGTTGGTTGGTTCTAAAATACCCTCTCATGAGACTGGGCCTTGGTTTAGCATCACAGCCCAAATATAGGAGCACAGGAAATAAACACCCATGTGAGTTTACTGTCTGAGGAGGAACTAAAGTATATTAGACCAGGCTGAGACCCAACCTTATACTGAACCTACCTGACAATATGTTAGACCAGGCTGAGACCCAACCTTATACTGAACCTACCTGACAATATGTTAGACCAGGCTGAGACCCAACCTTATACTGAACCTACCTGACAATATGTTAGACCAGGCTGAGACCCAACCTTATACTGAGCCTACCTGACAATATGTTAGACCAGGCTGAGACCCAACCTTATACTGAACCTACCTGACAATATGTTAGACCAGGCTGAGACCCAACCTTATACTGAACCTACCTGACAATATGTTAGACCAGGCTGAGACCCAACCTTATACTGAACCTACCTGACAATATGTTAGACCAGGCTGAGACCCAACCTTATACTGAACCTACCTATATGTTAGTACATGTATTACTTCACTAGATCACTTTATAACAACATACATGACAGGAACAATGCACACTACTATAATGAGCATGTCTATAACAGTACAGGATGTCGCCAAAAGGCTGGCTCTCATTTGTGTTCCTGGGTACCCTGGCAACTCAGAAACATTGAACATAGCACTGCAGGTTGGGGTATGGTTGTTGTAGTTGGCTTGTGAATGGATGGGTTTAGCCAGCTGGTGTGTGGGTATTGCTGTTGATCAAGTAGGTGTAGTTTTGTATTGGAGGCAAGGGGGCTGCTGTGTTTAATCTAACCCTGGGCTGAACGTAAAACCTCTCCATAGTTGAGGTGCCAGGCATACTTTCCCCTGAGTCCACCTCTGGACCACTAGCCCCACAGCAATACAATAACCGCCTGAACTCTAGGATGACAGAGTGAGAAGGAGAGAGAGAGAGAGAGAGAGAGAGAGAGGGGTGGGGAGAGAGGGATGACAGAGAGATGGGGAGAAAGAGAGGTGTGGGGAGAGAGAAAGGGGTAGAGAGATGGGGGTATTAGAGAGAGAGATGAGAGAGAGGGGGGGGGGGGGGGAGAGAGAGATGAGAGAGAGAGTTGCTTTGGCAATGTTAACACATGTTTCCCATGCCAATAAAGCCCCTTGAATTGAATTGAGAGAGAGAGATGAGAGAGAGAGAGAACATCCAAGAGATCATCTGACATACAGTATGCCTGAGTTTACTGTAATACATGGAGAAAAGTACACAGCTATCTGGCTCATGTTTCCGTCTCATGTTGTGTCAGATAGTGATAGTGGTTCACTGTTCTCTAACACTCCCCCATGTCTGCCTGGTGATATCTATGTGTATTTATAACGTGTCATAAAATAATGTAGGCCAGTTTACTGTAGGATAATCTGACAAACCATGGCAACCAAACCAACCGCTGTTTATGTACTGAGGCCTCTGATCCAGAATACAACTATAGCTGGAGAGGACAGCTAGGAGTGTAGGATGACATCACCGCTTATACTTAAGTGATGATCTAGGATCAGTTTTGCCACTTGCATCCGTATTTCTAAGTCTGTTGCTGATGGAGAGTAAACTGATTCTAGGCCTGTGGTTAGAGACAGAGTCTGCCCACTTCTCCAGGGGAATGAGGTCTCTCTGCCCCATGACATAATGTCACTACTATAATCCCTCAGTCACTGTGTGCATTCCAAATGGCTCCCTGTTCTAGGGCTCTGGTCAAATGTAGTTTACTATATAAGGAATAGGATTCCTTTTCGTACTAAACCCACTGTCATTATGTTGCCTTGAATGAGACCAGCTCTCAAGGAGTTTCTACTAGCTGTCAGTAAGAGGATAGTAATCAACTGCTTTATTGGGATAGTCCCAGAGGGCACACTGACTGTCCCCAACATGACAAAACAGGCAGACCAGACACACACACACGCCCACGCACGCTCGCACGCAGACACACACACACACACACACCTTGTTAAACATTCTCTCTAGCTACTAGCAGAACCTTCTCCATCTCAGTAAAATCTCTCACTGGCCACAACTTACACATCAAAACAAAAATACCCCAGAAAGGTTATGAGGGGTATTATTAAATCGAGTTTCCATGCAAAGCAGCAATAGACAGCTAAACATGTACACAGACACACGCACACACACACTCACAACATCTTGTAAAACCAAACATTCCAGAAGTCTAGTAGGCCTTGTAGCCATTTTGTATCCCTCTCTTCTCCCTTTCCTCTCCCCTCTTTCTCCCTCCCTCTCCCCTCCTCCTCTTCCCTCTCTTCCTCTCCCCTCTTTCTTCCTCTTCCCTCTCTTCCCCTCCCCTCTCTCCTCCTCTCCCCTATCTTCCATTTCCTCTCCCCTCTCTCTTCCTCTCCCCTCTCTTCCATTACCTCTCCCCTCTCTCTTTTTCTCCCCTCTCTTCCATACCCCCCGCCCCCCTCTTCCCTCTCTCCCCTCTCTATCCCCTCTGTCCCCTCACTCTGGGCCCCAGGGAGCTAAACTAACCCTACCATCTCCTCCTGATAGTGTGGGTCTATATATAACCCAGGACCCTGTGACTGAGCTGGCTCCAAGTGTCAGATTCCAGAGGCACCCATCCTGGCTGGAACAACACCTGCTGCTAACCATAACTCACCTCCTCTCCCCTCCCCTCCTCTCCTCCCTCCCTCCCTTCGTCTCCCCTCCCCCTCCGCTCCACTGGAATCAGACAGGGTAGCTGCTTCCAAACCAAAACCCCCAAACTCCCAACCCAACCCCTGCCTGTTGGAAAGTCCTTATCCTGGAGCTGGCTCAGAGGGGTGGGGCCGAGAGAGTGGTGGCTCTCCTGTTGCACTTTCCATAAGTGTCTCTTTTTATAATTAAGCCGGAGTCTATGAGTCTATGAGTCTGTGCACAGACCGGCTCAGGCTGAGCTGCACTGTAGTAGGCTGTACTTGGCTGGACAGTGCTGGACTGGGCTGGACTGGGCTGTACTGGGCTGTACCGGGTTAAGGTAGAGCACAGTATTGCAGCAGCAGAAACAGCAGCTCTGTAATGGATGAAAGTGGAGGTGGTAGTATATTGCATGATTTGCTGGACTGACTGGACTGACTGAACTGACTGGACTGACTGGACTGACTGGACTGACTGGACTGACTGAACTGACTGGACTGACTGGACTGACTGAACTGACTGGACTGACTAGACTGACTGAACTGACTGGACTGACTGAACTGACTGGACTGACTGGACTGACTGAACTGACTGAACTGACTGAACTGACTAGACTGACTGAACTGACTGGACTGTGGAATAGAGGCAGTGGATTGAATGAGGGGTGTTATTCCAACACAGAAGAACTCAATACCCAGGAAGGGAGAACCCCAGACATTTCCAGGCGAAGGTACAGTAGCGACCCCTCTGACTTTCTCTGAAATACCTCTCTGGCTCACATACTGAGAGGGAGCTAGCTGAGTGCAGCCACAAGGCATGGCAATGTGGAGAAAATAGATACAAGGTCTGTATGAAACTGAGCAAGAACACGTTTATGTACCGCTCTCTTTTAGGATGTAGCCTACTATTACGCTTCAGTGTCTGTAACTCTTGATTTCTTTACAAAATTCTTGCAGAAATATCTCAATGTGACAGAGCTGCTATGCTAGCTGTTAGCAGAGCACACTCCTGAATTAACTTTTATGTTTGAATAATGCTAATTGCTAAGTCCTAATGCTAAAATTACTAAATGACTATTACCCTGTGATGAATCAGTCATTAATCGCTATTTTCTACTAAAGTAAGGCATTACTTCAGAATGTGTAGGCTGTTCCAACTGATACAGATACCCATATATCTATGTCCAACCAGACACCTATGTGTGCATGCCTGAGACATATGGCTGAGTTAGCGCACTGGTTAGCTGGTAAGTTATTGTGACATTTTAATGATTAGGGCCTCATTGGCCTCATGGAATGATTATGAAGACAAAATGAATTCAGATGATGTTATGAATGTTTTGATGTGTATCCTCTTAATTAAACATTAACCTGAATAACAACCTGTAACACTGGTCAGGTTTGGTGACACAAACATATTAATGCTCAGATAGGAATATTATCATTAGTAGTAAGTCTATTTTTTGTGTCTCTGCCTTGCTCTTAGTCCAGGTACGGACCCCCCCCCCACACATACACACACACACACACACACACCACAAGAGAAACCGGCCGGTCCCCTGTGAGCCCTGAGTGGCATAGCGATGGACAGCTGGACCCTCCAGGGGGACAGCTACTCATTCCTCCGCAGCTCCCTGCGCCACCGCGACGGAACCCCAAACCACGTGGAGATCTTCGACATCACCAACATCCCCAGCCACCGCTCAGCCATCTCTGAGACCACCTGCCTCTGTGACATCTTCGGGGACGACTGCGAGTCGCGGCCTCCTTCACTCTCCAGCAGCCCCGCGGCAGGGGCCTTCGTCAACACTCCCTTTCCCCCTCCCGTAGGAGCAGGGGAGAGCTCAGAGTCGCCCCAAGTGTCACCCCCTGTGGTAGATGAGCTGAACGACTCGACAAGTTCCTACCACACAGTTCCAGAGAACTTTGAGGATTCTAGAGAGAAGCTCAGTCCTCCAACGCAGAGGGAGAATAATTCTCATTTATCTGAAGGCTGGAAGTCAGGACCTTTAGCTACTGCAGGAAACAACACAGCATCATCGGGGACGTCTAGGGACGTCAGCACAAGATTAGAACAAGGAAACACAGCTCCAACACCTGGACGGAGGACAGCTGACTCCTCACCTGAGGAACCTAGCCTTAACTGTGGAAACAGAACGCCCTCACCTGGCTACAGTAATACTACAACACCTTCACCTGGCTACAGTAATACTACAACACCTTCACCTGACGGTAAAGGTTCAGCTCCATCGGTGGTCCAGCGTTCACCTGCCCCCTCACCACAGTGTAGGGAAACCCACCTGACACCTGAACCAGAGAATAGATACTCCAGCCCCTCATCTGAATCCGTGGTCCCTGTGCATCCTATTGAGGCCAGAGACAGCGCCTCCTCACCTGGAGTCAGAGGCACAGCCTCCTCACCTGGAGTCAGAGGCACAGCCTCCTCACCTGGAGTCAGAGGCACAGCCTCCTCACCTGGAGTCAGAGGCACAGCCTCCTCACCTGACAATACAAGTCTGTCTTTACCTGAGACCAAGGTAGCTCAGAGTTTACCTGAACTAAGGGACATCAGCCACTCACCTGAGTTAATAGCCAACCCTTTTTCACCTGATTACATAGTGTCATTTCAACCTAGGGATAGAGCCATAACACCTGAGTCTAAACCTTCATCCCTTTCATCCCCACCTACGATTAGAGGTACAGGTATCTCCCCTCAGCTAGGAAGCCTCACCTCAGCATTACCTGAGCTAAATAATAGAGATTATTCACCTGAGTTTAGGAATAAAGCATACTCACAGGACAATCAATGGAGAGTGTCCTTACCTGACCTGTTCAGCAGAACCTCCACACCTGAGTTAGAGAACTCCGTCAGTACACCTGAGTTAGAGAACTCCATCAGTACACCTGAGTTAGAGAACTCTGTCGGTACACCTGAGTTAGAGAACTCAGTCAGTACACCTGAGTTAGAGAACTCCGTCGGTACACCTGAGTTAGAGAACTCCGTCAGTACACCTGAGTTAGAGAACTCCATCAGTACACCTGAGTTAGAGAACTCCGTCAGTACACCTGAGTTAGAGAACTCCGTCAGTACACCTGAGTTAGAGAACTCCGTCAGTACACCTGAACTCATACCTCACCTGTCCTTTTCAGAGAGAGACCTGAGCTCCTCAGAGGAAGCCAGGAGCACCATCTCAACACCTGCCCCAAGGTACACCCCTCCTACACCTGTCACCTCCTCACCTGAGCTCAGGTCTACCAGTACCACACCTGGACTCAGATCAGCCAGCATCACACTTGAATTGAGATCAACCAGTGTAAAACGTGAACTCAGTCTGCTCTGTGTCCCAACTGAACTCAGGTCAACCAGTGTCACAACTGAAGTCAGTTTAGCCAGTATCCCACAAAGTGCTGAACTACTCAGATCAACGAGTCTCACACCTGAATTCAGATCAGATTCATCCTCCTCAACTAGCTCATACCACTCAGGTTCCTCCTCATCCTCAGACACCTGGACAAGAACATCCTCGAGAACCCCCTCACCTGAAACAAGGTACTATAGTACCCCATCAAGAACCCCCTCACCTGAAACACGCTATAATAGAACCCCATCAAGAACCACCTCACCTGAAATACGTTACAATAGAACCCCATCAAGAACCACCTCACCTGAAACACGTTACAATAGAACCCCATCAAGAACCCCCTCACCTGAAACACGTTACAATAGAACCCCATCAAGAATACCCTCACCTGAAACACGCTATAATAGAACCCCATCAAGAACCCCCTCACCTGAAACACGATACAATAAAACCCCATCAAGAACCCCCTCACCTGAAACACGTTACAATAGAACCCTATCAAGAACCCCCTTACCTGAAACACGTTACAATAGAACCCTATCAAGAACCCCCTCACCTGAAACACGATACAATAAAACCCCATCAAGAACCCCCTCACCTGAAACACGTTACAATAGAACCCTATCAAGAACCCCCTCACCTGAAACACGTTACAATAGAACCCTATCAAGAACCACCTCACCTGAAACACGTTACAATAGAACCCTATCAAGAACCCCCTCACCTGAAGTAAGGTGCACCAGCCCTCCTATAAAACCCAGGAGCACAGCGCAATCACCTGAGATCAGAATCACATCCTCCACACCAGAGATCAATAAAAGAGACCTCACCCCTGAGGTACCTGGAGAGGTTAAGGCCAAGTCCCTGGACCCTCGGTTCAACTCCTCCTCCCCCCAGGTCTCAGGTATCACCTACTCCATCCTCTCCCCAGAAGCCAGGGTGCTGGTGTCAACACCTGAGATCAACGATCTCCTCTCCTCAGCTGAGCCACGAGGCAGAACACACCTGTCACCTGAGAGGAAGAGCACCACCCCTACCGAAGAGAACAGACGGAACAGTCTCTCACCTGACTCTATAGGTAGAGGCTCCTCACCTGGAAGCAGAGGTAGCAACTCCTCACCTGAGATTACAGGGATATACAGCTCTATCGTGCATCCTCCTGAGACTAGAGAAATAGCTGAATCACCTGAGCCACCCAGATATAAAAACCTCTCACCTGAGTATAAAGCCCCCTCACCTCCTAAGAGTCAAACTGTCTCACCTTATCCAACATATAAAACCCCCTCACCTCTGCCCGGGTACACAGCCCCCTCACCTGGAGTGGAAGCTGCTCGCTCCTCATCTGAGCTAAACACTTCAGCCCCCTCACCTGGAGTAAAGAGTCCTGGCCCCTCACCTGAACGCAGGGCTTCACCTGGAGTAAAGAATCCTGCCCACTCACCTGAACGCAGGGCTTCGCCTGGCTCACCTGGAGTAAAGTGTCCTGACCACTCACCTGAACGCAGGGCTTCACCTGGCTCACCTGGAGTAAAGAATCCTGCCCACTCACCTGAACGCAGGGCTTCACCTGGCTCACCTGAGAGGTGTATTGGTAGCCTATCAGTGCGACTCATCACTAACGGCACCTCAAACCCCTTGGGTAATCACCTTTCTCACGACTCCAGGGAAGCATCACCTACTGAAGAGAGTAGAGAGACCACCTCTTCACCTGTACTAGGAGAAGTTCCAGTCCCCTACAACTTCTCTGCCCACACACCTGAGATCCTAAACTTCACAACTGAGATCCCTAACTTCACACCTGAGATCCTAAACTTCACACCTGAGATCCCTAACTTCACACCTGAGATCCTAAACTTCACACCTGAGATCCTAAACTTCACACCTGAGATCCTAAACTTCACACCTGAAACCAGACACATCCCACCTGATCCCACTGCTTCTTCAAGAGGAAGGAGCCCCTCCCTTTCACCTGACCACGGGGTTACAGGTAACTCACCTGTCCAGGGACTGGAAGATCTGGAGCATAAACATCCAGCCTCATCTCTAACCCCTGACCTTAGTGACAGCAACAACCCCTCACACAAGTCTCCTACACCTGAGCACCCATGTAGAGAAACCTCACGCAACCCTAGGAATAAAACCATAGATAGGCTAACTGAAGAAGACATGGCTCATCGTATGAGTAAGGAAGACATCCCTTCTCCTCCCCTCACCAGGTTCACTCCAGTACACATCATACCCCCGGCCCCAGTGAGGCCTCACGGCCACTGGGGAAACAGGAGTACCAGTCCCTCTGAGACCCAGGCCATTGAGGCCATAATGGAGTCTGTTATAGAAGCTGTGACATCCAGGGGAAGCCCCACTCTTTCCTCTGGTGACAGCAACAACAGGGCCTACAACAGCCAAACACGCCTGGAAATGCTGGAGAGGGAGGAGGGGGAGGAGGAGGAGGAGGAGGAGGAGAGGGAGATGTTGTGGGAGATGCAAGAGAGGGATAGAGAGAGGCAGAGGGAAAGAGAAAGGAACAAGGAGATGGAAGAGAGGGAGAGGGAGGATGAGGAGAGGGAAAGAGAGAGGGAGAGGCAGAGGGAGAGAGAGGAAAGGGAGAGGGAGAGAAAGGAAAGGGAGAGACAGCGAGAGGAAGAAAGGGAGAGGGCAATGGGGAGGGAGAGAGAAAGGGAGAGTGAGAGACAGGGGGAGGAGCGGGTGCCCCGAAAGGGGGAGGGGAAGCAGGAGGAAGCCAGTTACAAGGGGGAACAGGTTGACCTGTCATTCAGTGCCAGGAATAGAAACGGGCCTGCAAGCCACGAAGCAGCTCCCACAAGCAGAGAGAGTAGACAGGGAATGCCAGCAGCGCGCTCCTATTCAGAGAGCCTGCTCACCACCAGACTACAACAGATACAACAGCTACAACAGCAACAACACGGTATACTGCACAGAGCTGCACACAGCTCCCAGCCAGAGACAGCCAGAGGAGGTGGATCTGGACCTACCAAGAAGTTGCAGCAAGAGCCCAAGCACAAGCCTGCGATACCTCAGCTCGGGAGCTCCTTTCCTGGACGCATCTCAGCCGACGGCCCCAGCTCCAGCATGGGCAGTGAGCTGGATGAGGAGGACAACGAGGTGAAGTGGTTCAGTGACGTGGCCTTCCGCAGCCTGTCCTCTGGATCCCCTCAGGTGGACTACCTGGACATGTACAACTCCAGCCACTGCTCCTCCACCGGAGCCTCCCAGCCTTCCATCCAGGACAGCCCAGCAGGGGCTAATGCAGCCTGGCTGGCCTATGCTGACCTCAGAGGATCTGCTCCACGGCTGGACAATGAAGACTTCCCAGTCCCACGCCAGCAGCAGCAGCCCTCCTCTGGGGCTTATTATCCACCTCTCGACGGCCTGGACCCATCCAAAAAATATGAGATGGGCAGCTTCGAGTGTGTAGACGTGGCTGTGGAGAGAGAGGAACCCAAGAAGGTGAGGAGAGGAGTGCCCAAGAGACAGATCCAGCTGAAGAGAAGGAATAAGGCCGAGCTGAAGCTGGGTGAGAACAGCGATGGTAGTCCCATCATGGTTCCTAGTCCTGTAATGGTTCCTGTGGCTCCTGTGGTTACAAAGGACAGTCCTTCTCTACAGAGACACAACAGAGAGACGTTGCAGAGACAACAAAGCACACCTGCTGCTTTGCAGGAAGCCTACCGCCCGGAACTCAGCTCTGAACCTGCCACTGAGCAGACCGAAAGGAAGGGCAAGCTCCAGAAGTCTTTGTCCCTTGACGAGACATGTACCAAAACCAAGATGGCCACTTGCCTGATCAAGGGCATCCTTTCCAAGAAGATGCCAAATGTTGGTAAACAAACCGAACAGGAAGGAGGAGGTGACCTCAGCCCCTCCGAGAACAAAACCCCTCCTCCTTCTGAGAGTGAATTGTCAACCATTAAAGAGTCCCCTAAACCAGAGACACAGAATCTGAGTTCCAGTATAAATTCAGAAGACAGTATTTCCTCTGAGGACCTGGCTGTGAGAAGAGAGACGAGCCCAAACACTGACGTAAACAGACAACAGAGAAGTTTCGGGGTGAAACCCAGTATTAGACCAACAAACCGTACTATTAATATTAACTCCACTTCTCCACTGCGAAGCAACAAGAGACCTGAACCAACCTGCACAACCCCTGAGATGAGTCCTGGTGCACGTTTTGCTCCAGTTACCTCTCCCCAGGGAAACAATATAATTGAATCTCACTGCAACAGAACCCCTAACCATGTTAGCCCTTGGATGAGGTCTGAGCCCCCTACTACTAGTTGTCCTCAGAGAAACAATGACAGAATTGAATCTCCTGTCAGAAACCCAAACTCTTGGAGAACTGAACCGGTCAAACCAGAGATGAGGTCTGAACTGGTGTTCCCGTTTGAAAGTACAAAACCCACAGAGAAGAACGCTATGATGGGAGTAAAGCAGACGCATGGCAGTAAATGTAGGCATGAGAGGGATGACAGTAAACAGAGGGATGAGAAGGATGACAAACAGGGAGGTGACTCAGCAGATGCAGCTGCCTGGAACACCGGCGTCCCTGCTGCCACTCGAGCCAACAGAACGCAGGCAGGAATGACAAACATAAAAAAGCTGGACTACCACTCTGACTCTGAAAACCATAAACATCCGAGCGTCAAGAGCACCTACACATCCAAAACACCAGAGATCACTCTGAAACCCAGCCCTGCTACAGAGAAAAAGAAAACATCTTCTCTAAACGTCTCACTGTCGCCCGAGCTAGAAACTAAACTTGAGGTTAAACACGAGACTGCCTCCCCTGGGAGGACCTGTCAGAGAGAAACAAGAGAAGAAGACAGGAGAGTGGAGACTTCACATAGAGAAACCAGAGAAGAAGACAGGAGAGTGGAGACTTCACATAGAGAAACCAGAGAAGAAGACAGGAGAGTGGAGACTTCAAATAGAGAAACCAGAGAAGAAGACAGGAGAGTGGAGACTTCACATAGAGAAACCAGAGAAGAAGACAGGAGGATAGGGACTTCAGATAGAGAATCCAGAGAAGAAGACAGGAGGATAGGGACTTCACATAGAGAATCCAGAGAAGAAGACAGGAGGATAGGGACTTCACATAGAGAAAAAAGAGAAGAATACAGGAGAGTGGAGACTTCTCATAAAGAAACCATGGAAGAAGAGAAGGGAGTGAAGACCTTGAACAAGATGAATAAACAGACTGAGAATGTGGATGCCAATAGGAAAGGTAAAGCCAAAGCTCCCCTGCACAAAGTGAGAGATGTGAGAAGGCTGGTGAAAAACACATACAACCTGTCATTCAAGGCCATGCCAGCACCAGAGAAGGAGGAGAGGACGGAGGAGAGTGTGGAGGAGAGGAGAGAGGAACAGGGAGAGGAAAGGGGGGAGGATAGAAAAAAGGAGAGGAGAGAGGACAGATGTGAAGACAGGAAAGAGGAAAAGCCGATGCCTCGTCCTCAGCCAATGCAGATAGAATACAAAGCTGTCAGCTGGAGAGAAAACAAAAACAAAACAGGAACGTTCAACCAAACAGACAGAGAAATGTCTAGAGGCAAACCTAAGGTTGATTCTTTACAGCAGGTGTCCACAGATACAACCAAAGTACCCAAGGACCCTTCTGATGTAACAGCTAAGAGTTGCACAACAGAAGAAGTAGCTGTGACAGAGACAGAATTAAACCAACACAATACCCCTGTACAGGACACTGTCAAAACAGAAACAGGCAACACCAAGGTGAAACCCAGTGATACAGAGTCACCGAGAGTAACCAGGAGACACCGAAGTGTATCAGAGTCTAGTGACAAACCTGAAGTGGTGAGAAGAGATACAAAGCCACCTATGCTGGGCAGCAGCCCTAAACTCCCCATTAAAGACAAAGAAGTGGCTAGTGCTTCTCTGGTGCTACAGAATGGATCCAATAAGCCCAAGTCATTCTCAGCCTTAGCTCCAGCCTCCCCGGCCCTGACGTCTCCGGCTCCCTCCTGCCCTACTCCAGCCTCTCCAGCCCTGGTCCCAGTCCCAGCCTCCCCAGCTCCTGCCTCATCCCCAGCCCCAGCTCCAACCCTGGTCTCCTCACCTGGTCGCAAAGCTTCACCAGCTCCAGCTTCTCCTCCAGCCTCAACCTCATCCCCAGCTCCAGTTCTAGGCACTCCACATTCTTCTGTCCCCACCAAGATCCCCACCCCTACCCCCAGCCACTCCGTGTCCATACTGGTCAAGGAGAAGGGCTACCAGGCAGATATTGGGTCTGTGGTCTCTGAGGCTGTGTCAGAGGAGATAAGAAGGAGTGGGGGTGAAGGTGGGGGTGGAGGGGTTCCAAGGAAACATATCAACCAAATAGAGATCCCTCTTCAGACCCGTGGACCCTCAGACGGGGTTACGAGTGACTCACACAGACAGAGAACCTACTCGTCCTCGTCTACATCCTCTATGCAAGCAGCCTCATCCGCATTATCCTCAAGCACTGTGCAAGCAGCCTCATCCATATCATCCTCAAGCACTGTGCAAGCAGCCTCATCCGTATCATCCTCAAGCACTGTGCAAGCAACCTCATCCGTATCATCCTCAAGCACTGTGCAAGCAGCCTCATCCGTATCATCCTCAAGCACTGTGCAAGCAGCCTCATCCGTATCATCCTCAAGCACTGTGCAAGAAGCGTCATCCTTCTCCACGTCTTCCGTCAATGCGTCAACCTCTGCATCGTCTTCTGTGAATGCATCAACCTCAGCCTCATCCGTTTCGTCATCTTCCATCAATGCATCAGTCTCTTCCTCTCATACCCATTCGGTCCCAAATTCTCCCAGGCTTCGAAGAGTCTCCGCTCAAACTGATGACAGAGTTAGGACCACTTTTAATCAGGAAAGGATTAGTGTCAGAGCCACAGTCAGAGACATAGAGCAACGCACGGCATCATCACCACCACCCCCACAGAAGAAAACACAAGAAGACACTGCTGAAAAGGAGACAGTGAAGAAATCATCCTACTCACCTAAGTTACCAGGTTCGCTACCAGGCTCACCAGCACTGATGAGAAGACACCGACCACAAGTGATCGAGGTGAGGTCGTTGTCTAAAGAAATACATAAACAAGATAAACAAGAGAAGACTGTCACGTCAAGCACCAGACCGCAAACTATAGAGGTTCACTCAATAGCCAACGGCCCACCAGTGGCACCAAAACCAAAGTTCAGACAAACAGATGCAAATTCACTGTCCAGTGAAACACAGCAGAAACCAGCGGAGGCAACATCAAGCTTCAAACAGCACACAGAAGAGGAGAGAGCTGTCCCCAATGAGAAACCATCAACTTCAGCTACAACGATCCACAGACATCTATCGAACGATTCGACCCCAGCGTCTAACTATAATAAAAAGTTATCCGTTTCTGCAGTGTCCAACTACAGGCCTTCACCTACCAAAACAACAATCATCGCTAGTTTCTCTCACAAAACAGCATCAACAACAGTAGACACAGAGACATCCAATGAAAGGCCAAATCAACCAGGGGCTTCAACCCAGGGACAAGGACAGGCCCCCAGCTACACACAGAGACCCACAACCCTCACAGTCTCAGCCCCAGCTACAGCTCCAGCCCCAGCTCCTACCCATGCCCCTGCTGCCCCAGCTCCAGCTCCAGCCCCAGCTCCTACCCACGCCCCTGCTGCCCCAGCTCCAGCTCCAGCTCCAGCCCCAGCTCCTACCCACGCCCCTGCTGCCCCAGCTCCAGCTCCAGCCCCAGCTCCTACCCACGCCCCTGCCAAACACTCAAGCCAGTCAACTGTTGTGGATATAACTAGCCACCCGCACAATCTCAAAACAACAACAGTGTGCCCTCAGGAGCAAACTATGCCGGTTACTTTCAACAAGACAAACCAACCTGCCGCGGTATCCACAAACACACAGGCCCCCGTATACACACACCACATACACACACAGCAGTCTATACACAAATCCTTGTCCAGCGACCACTCGCAGAGGTTAGACGACCTGCGTTTCTACGCATCAGACGACCCCCCTAGCTACGACGAGAGGGAAAGCTTCAGCCCCCTCCACCTACCTGACCTGCCCCAGAGGAAGCTGAACCGCTACCACCCCTCCTCTTCCTTCTCCTCTGCCTCCTCCCGTCCCCCTCCCTGTTCCTGCACCTCTAGCTGCCCCTCCCACGGCCTTACACCCCCTCACCACCACCACTCCCCCCACACCCCTCCCTTCCCCTCCCACTGCCCCGGCCAGGCGCTGCCTTACTCCATGGGGGGTCAACCCCCTCTCCGCTCACACCAGTGCAGAGCAGATCCCCAGCCTCTGAGTTCAATCAGCTACCAGCCCAGCTCTCCCAAATTATCCACCCTCCCCAGCCCCACCCAGCCCCCCCCAGGCATGTACCAGTCCCTCCACCAACCGCAGCCCTCCATGATCCATTCCTGCACGGCCGACCGCCCTCTCCAGCACCCACAACACATGGACCCCAGTCGGGCCCGCCCACTCCACCGGTCCCCTCACGGCCAGCCACCTGTCTCTGGGGGCCCCTACAGTGACCACAGCCACTCTCCTAATCTGCCCCCTATGGACCCTCAGTACCTGTGCAGCCCACAGAGCCTGGGGCCATCTTATGGGTCTGAGTATGGGAGTCTGTCTGGGTCTGACTACCCAGACAGTACAGGTGGTCTGGGGTACGGGCAAACCCCTCGCAGGGTCCTCATGGATCCTGACACGGGGAAGTACTTCTACATTGAGGTGCCTGTGCAGCCACTGAGGAAGATGCTGTTTGATCCAGAGACGGGCCAGTACGTGGAGGTGCTCATCCCTCAGAGTACCATGTCTCACTCAGGCCTCTACCCTACCTCGGCCGCCCCCTACTCCCCCGCCTCTGCGGCCCCCTTTTCCTCCATCCACAACCCCAACATGTACGCCCCCGCCCCCCAGTACCTCCCCTATGGCCCCCCTCCACCTGCACCTCACCCCCAGCCCCAGCCACCCCGCCACCCAGAGGCTCCAGCCCCAGGGACGATGCACCAGAATGGGGCTCAGGTCGGCTACAGGAGCCCCGGGAGCCAGGGGTCCAAGCCGGAGCCCCAGAGTCATGCACCTCTGGACCAGAGCTACCTGGATAGCATGTACTACGTCCCTACAGGCATGAACACTAGCCCCCCGGACTGCTACCACAAACAACCCTCCAGTCTGCCCAATACGGGGGGGAAGAGGGCCTGAAATAGTCATCTGAAATAGCCATCTTCCTGGTGCCTGTAGGGTCTCAGAATACAGCCAGGCCAGGGTGTACATGAGGAGGCCTAATGTTAGACTCAGGCCTTATTGTTAACTTTGTTTCCCTGGCAACTGGACTGGAGAGAATGATTCTTTAGTTGTGGTTGTTTGTTGTTTCATTTTTTTGTTGTTTATGTTCTTCACTGATTTTTATTAGTCTGATTGCCTGATTATGTTTGATTTTTATGCATTGATCTGGTATGAGAAAAAACATGATCATGTTGAAGGTCCTTGATGATCTTTCTGGGATTTCAACAAAAACAAACAGTGACAATTTTCTACTGGTTACCTAACAGCCAAAAGGTATGCCTTTTCCATTCTCATAGATTGTTCATTAAATCTAAACAAACACTTACTGTTCGTATTTACATTACATGTAGAAACATGTTCCAACTGATCATGCACATGCATAAATCTAATATTTGAAATAAATTCACTTTGTATTAACTAATATCTCCCAAAAACTTGAAACTGCTATCTTGGGAAGATCTCATGAATGTCATGTTTCTCTTTGTTTATTTCTGAATGAGTAGGTTTTGTTCACAGAGCAGATGCAATGACACCAATAAAAATGTGTAAAATATGGAATGTAATAAAACTACTGCAGAATGTCCTGGTCTGTTCTGCCTTAATATTTCTGAATAGATAGCCTACATATACTGCAGAATGTCCTGGTCTGTTCTGCCATAATATTTCTGAATAGATAACCTACATATACTGCAGAATGCCCTGGTCTGTTCTGCCTTAATATTTCTGAATAGATAACCTACATATACTGTAGAATGCCCTGGTCTGTTCTGCCGTAATATTTCTGAATAGATAACCTACATATACTGCAGAATGCCCTGGTCTGTTCTGCCTTAATATTTCTGAATAGATCACCTACATACAGTGGGGCGAAAAAGTATTTAGTCAGCCACCAATTGTGCAAGTTCTCCCACTTAAAAAGATGAGAGAGGCCTGTAATTTTCATCATAGGTACACTTCAACTATGACAGACAAAATGAGAAACAAAAATCCAGAAAATCACATTGTAGGATTTTTAATGAATTTATTTGCAAATTATGGTGGAAAATAAGTATTTGGTCATCTACAAACAAGCAAGATTTCTGGCTCTCACAGACCTGTAACTTCTTCTTTAAGAGGTTCCTCTGTCCCCCACTCGTTACCTGTATTAATGGCACCTGTTTGAACTTGTTATCAGTATAAAAGACACCTGTCCACAACCTCAAACAGTCACACTCCAAACTCCACTATGGCCAAGACCAAAGAGCTGTCAAAGGACACCAGAAACAAAATTGTAGACCTGCACCAGGCTGGGAAGACTGAATCTGCAATAGGTAAGCAGCTTGGCTTGAATAAATCAACTGTGGGAGCAATTATTAGGAAATGGAAGACATATAAGACCACTGATAATCTCCCTCGATCTGGGGCTCTACACAAGATCTCACCCCGTGGGGTCAAAATGATCACAAGAACGGTGAGCAAAAATCCCAGAACCACACAGGGGGACCTAGTGAATGACCTGCAGAGAGCTGGGACCAAAGTAACAAAGCCTACCATCAGTAACACACTACGCCGCCAGGGACTCAAATCCTGCAGTGCCAGACGTGTCCCCCTGCTTAAGCCAGTACATGTCCAGGCCCGTCTGAAGTTTGCTAGAGAGCATTTGGATGATCCAGAAGAAGATTGGGAGAATGTCATGTGGTCAGATGAAACCAAAATATAACTTTTTGGTAAAAACTCAACTCGTCGTGTTTGGAGGACAAAGAATGCTGAGTTGCATTCAAAGAACACCATACCTACTGTGAAGCATGGGGGTGGAAACATCATGCTTTGGGGCTGTTTTTCTGCAAAGGGACCAGGACGACTGATCCGTGTAAAGGAAAGAATGAATGGGGCCATGTATCGTGAGATTTTGAGTGAAAACCTCCTTCCATCAGCAAGGGCATTGAAGATGAAACGTGGCTGGGTGTTTCAGCATGACAATGATCCCAAACACACCGCCCGGGCAACAAAGGAGTGGCTTTGTAAGAAGCATTTCAAGGTCCTGGAGTGGCCTAGCCAGTCTCCAAATCTCAACCCCATAGAAAATCTTTGGAGGGAGTTGAAAGTCCGTGTTGCCCAGCAACAGCCCCAAAACATCACTGCTCTAGAGGAGATCTGCATGGAGAAATGGGCCAAAATACCAGCAACATTGTGTGAAAACCTTGTGAAGACTTACAGAAAACATTTGACCTCTGTCATTGCCAACAAAGGGTATATAACAAAGTATTGAGAAACTTTTGTTATTGATCAAATACTTATTTTCCACCATAATTTGCAAATAAATTCATAAAAAATCCTACAATGTGATTTTCTGGATTTTTTTTCTAATTGTGTCTGTCATAGTTGAAGTGTACCTATGATGAAAATTACAGGCCTCTCTCATCTTTTTAAGTGGGAGAACTTGCACAATTGGTGGCTGACTAAATACTTTTTTGCCCCACTGTATACTGTAGGCTGGGATTCAATCCAACACCTGGAGTTTTTCCAGACCATGTGGCCTGACCAAGAGAAGGGTCGATCTCCCCTGCACATTGCATGGATCAACCAATGGTTGCGTGCCACGTCATGATTGTGCCGTTGGCCACCAGATTGCTCTAACGTAATGATGTAAAATACATATCCAGGCCTTGGAAGATCTGGCATGCATCAGCAACGCCTGCGCAGAAGAACACACCCAAAGTCTGGTCCCTAATGACCATGTGACCTGACCAAGAGAAACTCCTTTGCCTTACTGCAATAAGCTTCAACAGGGACTTTTTTTAACACTCCACCCACTCAATAGTACTCATCAACAAACACACACACACACACACACACACACACACAATCACACACACACACACACACACACACACACAGATCATGCCTGCCCTGCGGTCCATCTCACTGGGCTTTGACTGCCATCTAGTGGTGAGGAGAGGAAGTGCAGCCATGGGAGAGGTTAAGAGGATGACAGAACACTACAGTTCAGAGATGACATCATACTGCAGCTGTTTTCATTCTACTCTGGGAATGTTGCATTAGCCCTGAATAGCAGGTGTTATCCTTTTCCCTGGATAGCAATGCCATGTCAACTACACAAATCTTGATTCTGTTAACCCAATAGCATTACACACACACTACATCACTCATCATTCATTTGCAGTTGTCTTATACCCATGTTTTAAAGTGTAAAGGATAACATTTTGCTCAGATCTTTACACTACCGTTTCTAAGGAATAGATCCAATCTGGACCACAGAAGATCTGCGTAACAGCGCAATTTCAAAGTAAAGGTCATTTCCGATTGAGCCGACATGTGCAGCTTTTACGTGAAGCCTGTGTAATCGCACGGTAGAGAGGATCTTCCATGATCCAATTGAAACCAAGCCTAAATCATCAGCTTTAAGTACCTGCTCTCTAGGTTCTCCCAGAATAGACAGAATATTACTACGCTGATGGGTATTATTTTGAGCTTCCCCATTTCCCCACTTGGGGGCATCATACACTGCAGCTGTGGAACATCACAGCTTCTGAAGTAGTCGATATCGGGTAGATTCTAAACTGCATTTCCTTGACTTCCTCGCGTACTCTCTCTTCACCTCCTTCTCAAAACTCATTGGAGGACAAGGTCAGAGGGGACTGACTTTCTCATCCAATGGGTTTTGACGGGGGCGAGGAGAAAGGATGTGAAGAAATGCTATTGAGATTCTCCCTTGGTGTCAGCCTTTTGTGACAAAACACAGTCGTACTCGTGCAGTAAACAGTATCTCAATGATCATGTTTTGAGCTTTTTTTCTTCTTCAGTTGACTCAGCGTAGTAATGACACATAGTAAAACTGCTATTGCAGACATATTATCGCCAACAGTTCCATTTGTACTACATGTTAGTCATTTAGCAGATGCTCTTGTCCAGAGGGGCTTGTAGTTGCCTCTTTTCCAGCTCCAACCACATGTTAAAGGCTCCTAGAACTATAACCAGATCCTAATTCAAACCATTAGGGACCTTGTTGCTGTGAGCTATGTTGTGGTAGACTGCTTAACTAATGAGAGAGTTGAACAGTAGGGTGTGTCATGGTGTGTGCGTGTGTGCGCGTGTGTGTGCGTGTGTCTTTGTGTGTGTGTGCGTGTGTGTCTTTGTGTGTGTGTGCGTTTGTGTGTGTGTGTGTATGTGTGTGTTAACACCTGGCAGAGACACACAGAGACTAAGACACACACACCTGTGATGCGTTAGTGGTGAAAACACCAGGTGAAAGGCCTTCTCCAGATGTGTGTTGTTCTGGTCTGGTGAAAGGCCTTCTCCAGATGTGTGTTGGTCTGGTCTGACTAGGAAGTAAATGGAATGTATCGGACTCAGATATTCTGGTGATTAAAAGATTATGATTTCGCCTCCCGGGTGGCGCAGTGGTCTACGGCACTGCATCACACCGCTAGCTGTGCCACCAGAGACTCTGGGTTCACGCCCAGGCTCTGTCGCAGCCGGTGGCGACCGGGAGGTCCGTGGGGCGACGCACAATTGGCCTAGCGTCGTCCGGGTTAGGGAGGGTTTGGCCGGTAGGGATATCCTTGTCTCATCACGCACCAGCGACTCTTGTGGCGGTCCGGGCGCAGTGCACGCTAACCAAGGTAGCCAGGTGTTTCCTCCGACACATTGGTGCGGCTGGCTTCCGGGTTGGAGGCGCTCTGTGTTAAGAAGCAGTGCGACTTGGTTGGGTTGTGTTTCGGAGGACGCATGGCTTTCGACCTTTGTCTCTCCCGAGTCCGTACGGGAGTTGTAGCGATGAGACAATTACTAACAACAATTGGATACCACGAAATTGGGGAGAAAAAGGGGGTAAAATAAAAAAGATAAAAAATTATGATGATTTGGTTCTCTGGATGGAGTTGTCTCATGATCAAATATGTTTATTGTAGTCATAGCTACTAGTTGGAGTAGATAGTTAAAGTGCACTCCCTCTCACATGGATGATATAGGGACCCACATAGCATTGTAGGTGTGTGTAAGCATACTATGCATTGTAGGTGTGTGTAAGCATACTATGCATTGTAGGTGTGTCTAAGCATACTATGCATTGTAGGTGTGTGTAAGCATAATATGCATTGTAGGTGTGTCTAAGCATACTATGCATTGTAGGTGTGTGTAAGCATACTATGCATTGTAGGTGTCTGTAAGCATACTATGCATTGTAGGTGTGTGTAAGCATACTATGCATTGTAGGTGTGTATAAGCATACTATGCATTGTAGGTGTCTGTAAGCATACTATGCATTGTAGGTGTCTGTAAGCATACTATGCATTGTAGGTGTGTGTAAGCATACTATGCATTGTAGGTGTGTGTAAGCATACTATGCATTGTAGGTGTGTGTAAGCATACTATGCATTGTAGGTGTGTGTAAGCATACTATGCATTATAGGAGTCTGTAGGCTATTTTGAGAGAACAATGCACAGCTCTAAGACTCTGTTAGACAGACTGGGTGAAAGTTTACCGTAGTAAGTTCGGAAGTGGGTAAGATCAGAAAGGCTGCAAGACACAAACACACACGCCTTGAATACACACAGGCTTAATAAACCACTAGACACACCTCACTAACACACTGCCTGGGTGACTGACTGTGGAGGTGGTGTTGAACATCCAGGGCATTGCTCAACGTCAGACCCAGACAGGAGCTCCCTCAGTCAGCCAACACAGACAGAGACACGCCCTGTCAGGCCTTGTCTCTGGAGGTATCACCAGGGGCATCAGGACAGACAGAGATGATTTTACTACAGGTTATATTATGGTCTATTACTGTGATATTGTCCAATACTTTTAGCAGGTGACTCAGCTGTGGAATAAGGCTACCCCAGTTGAACCAGGGAGTCTCTCTCTGACATAGAACAACATTAACATTGTAGACATGAAAACACATGAATGTATTATTCTGAGCTCTGTATCAAGACATTTCACACACACACATGTTCACACACACATGTTCACACACACACACACACACACACACACACACACACACACACACACACACACACACACACACACACACACACACACACACACACACACATGCCAGACCCTGTGTGTTTGGTGTGGGCCAATGGTGGGGTGGGGCTGATTGGAAAATCCCACCCTAGTGTGGGTGGAATGGGCTGGCCCATTTGATAAAACCATAGAGGAAAAAAACAATGATAAGGATTATTTGGAGTAAAATGTCAGCAATATGCTGGACAGTATTTTCCAGTGTGTGTGATTGTTGTAATGTGGATAAGAGGATACAGACAGACAGGAGACAGACAGGGATGTGTGGTGATGTTCTGTAATGTGGATGAGAGGACACAGACAGACAGCAGACAGACAGGGATGTGTGGTGATGTTCTGTAATGTGGATGAGAGGACACAGACAGACAGCAGACAGACAGGGATGTGTGGTCATGTTCTGTAATGTGGATGAGAGGACACAGACAGACAGCAGACAGACAGGGATGTGTGGTGATGTTCTGTAACTGATCTAACTGGAGATCTAACTAGAGATCTAACTAGAGATCTAACTAGAGATCTAACTGGAGATATAACTGGAGATATAACTGGAGATATAACTGGAGATCTATCTGGAGATCTAACTAGAGATATAACTGGAGATATAACTGGAGCTCTAACTGTAGATATAACTGGAGATCTAACTGGAGATCTATCTGGAGATCTAACTAGAGATATAACTGGAGATATAACTGGAGATCTAACTGGAGATCTAACTAGAGATATAACTGGAGATATAACTGGAGCTCTAACTGGAGATATAACTGGAGATCTAACTGGAGATCTAACTGGAGATATAACTGGAGATATAACTGGAGATCTATCTGGAGATCTAACTAGAGATCTAACTAGAGATCTACCTAGAGATCTAACTGGAGATAAAACTGGAGATCTAACTTGAGATCTAACTATAGATCTAACTAGAGAGCTAACTATAGATCTAACTAGAGATCTAACTGGAGATTTAACTAGAGATCTAACTAGAGATCTAACTGGAGATTTATCTAGAGATCTAACTAGAGATCTAACTGGAGATCTAACTGGAGATAAAACTGGAGATCTAACTTGAGATCTAACTATAGATCTAACTAGAGAGCTAACTATAGATCTAACTAGAGATCTAACTGGAGATTTAACTAGAGATCTATCTATAGATCTAACTAGAGATCTAACTAGAGATCTAACTAGAGATTAACTGGAGATCTAACTAGAGATCTAACTAGAGATCTAACTATAGATTAACTGGAGATCGAACTAGAGATCTAACTAGACATCTAACTAGAGATCTAACTATAGATCTAACTATAGATCTAACTATAGATTAACTGGAGATCTAACTAGAGATCTAACTATAGATTAACTGGAGATTTAACTAGAGATCTAACTATAGATTAACTGGAGATCTAACTGGAGATTTAACTAGAGATCTAACTATAGATCTAACTATAGATCTAACTATAGATTAACTGGAGATCTAACTAGAGATCTAACTGGAGATATAACTGGAGATATAACTGGAGATATAACTGGAGATCTATCTGGAGATCTAACTAGAGATATAACTGGAGATATAACTGGAGCTCTAACTGTAGATATAACTGGAGATCTAACTGGAGATCTATCTGGAGATCTAACTAGAGATATAACTGGAGATATAACTGGAGATCTAACTGGAGATCTAACTAGAGATATAACTGGAGATATAACTGGAGCTCTAACTGGAGATATAACTGGAGATCTAACTGGAGATCTAACTGGAGATATAACTGGAGATATAACTGGAGATCTATCTGGAGATCTAACTAGAGATCTAACTAGAGATCTACCTAGAGATCTAACTGGAGATAAAACTGGAGATCTAACTTGAGATCTAACTATAGATCTAACTAGAGAGCTAACTATAGATCTAACTAGAGATCTAACTGGAGATTTAACTAGAGATCTAACTAGAGATCTAACTGGAGATTTATCTAGAGATCGAACTAGAGATCTAACTGGAGATATAACTGGAGATATAACTGGAGATCTATCTGGAGATCTAACTAGAGATCTACCTAGAGATCTACCTAGAGATCTAACTGGAGATAAACTGGAGATCTAACTTGAGATCTAACTATAGATCTAACTAGAGAGCTAACTATAGATCTAACTAGAGATCTAACTGGAGATTTAACTAGAGATCTATCTATAGATCTAACTAGAGATCTAACTAGAGATCTAACTAGAGATTAACTGGAGATCTAACTAGAGATCTAACTAGAGATCTAACTATAGATTAACTGGAGATCGAACTAGAGATCTAACTAGACATCTAACTAGAGATCTAACTATAGATCTAACTATAGAACTAACTATAGATTAACTGGAGATCTAACTAGAGATCTAACTATAGATTAACTGGAGATTTAACTAGAGATCTAACTATAGATTAACTGGAGATCTAACTGGAGATTTAACTAGAGATCTAACTATAGATCTAACTATAGATCTAACTATAGATTAACTGGAGATCTAAATAGATATCTAACTATAGATTAACTGGAGATTTAACTAGAGATCTAACTATAGATTAACTGGAGATCTAACTGGAGATTTAACTAGAGATCTAACTATAGATCTAACTAGAGATCTAACTAGAGATTAACTGGAGATCTAACTAGAGATCTAACTAGAGATTAACTGGAGATCTAACTAGAGATCTAACTAGAGATCTAACTGGAGATCTAACTAGATATATAACTAGACATCTAACTAGAGATCTAACTAGAGATCTAACTGGAGATCTAACTTGAGATCTAACTAGAGAGCTAACTATAGATCTAACTAGAGATCTAACTGGAGATTTAACTAGAAATCTAACTAGAGATCTAACTGGAGATCTAACTGGAGATATAACTGGAGGTATAACTGGAGATCTATCTGGAGATCTAACTAGAGATCTAACTAGAGATCTACCTAGAGTTCTAACTGGAGATAAAACTGGAGATCTAACTTGAGATCTAACTATAGATCTAACTAGAGAGCTAACTATAGATCTAACTAGAGATCTAACTGGAGATTTAACTAGAGATCTATCTATAGATCTAACTAGAGATCTAACTAGAGATCTAACTAGAGATTAACTGGAGATTAACTGGAGATCTAACTAGAGATCTAACTATAGATTAACTGGAGATCGAACTATAGATCTAACTAGACATCTAACTAGAGATCTAACTAGAGATCTAACTAGAGATTAACTGGAGATCTAATTATAGATCTAACTAGAGATCTAACTATAGATTAACTGGAGATCTAACTATAGATTAACTGGAGATTTAACTAGAGATCTAACTAGAGATCTAACTACAGATCTATCTGGAGATATAACTAGATATATAACTAGACATCTAACTAGAGATCTAACTATAGATCTAACTAGAGATCTAACTAGAGATTAACTGGAGATCTAACTAGAGAGCTAACTATAGATCTAACTAGAGATCTAACTGGAGATTTAACTAGAGATCTAACTATAGATCTAACTAGAGATCTAACTAGAGATCTAACTAGAGATTAACTGGAGATCTAACTAGAGATCTAACTTTAGATCTAACTAGAGATCTAACTATAGATTAACTGGAGATCGAACTAGAGATCTAACTAGACATCTAACTAGAGATCTAACTATAGATCTAACTAGAGATCGAACTATAGATTAACTGGAGATCTAACTAGAGATCTAACTATAGATTAACTGGAGATTTAACTAGAGATCTAACTAGAGATCTAACTAGAGATCTAACTGGAGATATAACTAGAGATCTAATTTGAGATTAACTGGAGATCTAACTAGAGATCTAACTATAGATCTAACTATAGATTAACTGGAGATCTAACTAGACATCTAACTAGAGATCTAACTATAGATTAACTGGAGATCTAACTGGAGATCTAACTGGAGATTTAACTATAGATCTAACTAGAGAGCTAACTATAGATCTAACTAGAGATCTAACTATAGATTTAACTAGAGATCTAACTAGAGAGCTAACTATAGATCTAACTATAGATCTAGCTGGAGATTTAACTAGAGATCTAACTAGAGATCTAACTAGAGATCTAACTATAGATCTAACTGGAGATTTAACTAGAGATCTAACTATAAATCTAACTATAGATCTAACTATAAATCTAACTGGAGATCTAACAATAGATCTAACTGGAGATCTAACTATAGATCTAACTTGAGAGCTAACTAGAGATCTAACTATAGATCTAACTATAGATCTAACTGGAGATCTAACTATAGATCTAACTGGAGACATAACTGGAGATATAACTGGAGATCTAACTAGAGATCTAACTAGAGATATAACTATAGATCTAACTATAGATCTAACTAGAGATCTAACTGGAGATATAACTATAGATCTAACTTGAGATCTAACTGGAGCAATCCAGATCCGGTTCCTCAGTCTAAACTACATGACAGTAGAGACAAGCAGTTAGAGAGGAATCTACCTTACCTGTCTGGCACTTTACCTGTTCTCCCCTGACATGCCCA
>NC_092177.1:13567979-13585479 GCF_045791955.1 Oncorhynchus clarkii lewisi
AGGGTTAGGGTTGAGGGTTAGGAATGAGGCTAGGGTTAGGGTTGATGGTTTGGAATGAGGCTAGGGTTAGAACTAGGGTTGAGAGTAGGGTTAGGGCTAGGGTTGATGCTCGTGGTAGGGCTAGGGTTGAGACTAGGGGTAGGGCTAGGGTTGAGTCTAGGGGTAGGGCTAGGGTTGAGGCTAGGGCTAGGGTTAGGTTAGGGTTAGGGTTGAGGCTAGGGGTAGGGGTAGGGCTGAGGCTAGGGGTAGGGCTAGGGTTGAGTCTAGGGGCAGGGCTAGGGCTGAGGCTAGGGGTAGGGATAGGGTTGAGTCTAGGGGTAGGGCTAGGGTTGAGTCTAGGGGTAGGGATAGGGTTGAGTCTAGGGGTAGGGTTGAGTCTAGGGGTAGGGCTAGGGCTGAGGCTAGGGGTAGGTCTAGGGTGTAGGTTAGGGTTAGGTTAGGGTTGAGTCTAGTGGTAGGGGTAGGTCTAGGGTTGAGGTTAGGGTTAGGGTTACTGTGATAGTGTACTTTTATAAGAGTACATGGCCATTAAGGCTAGATTGTTCTTCAAGATGTTCAAACCTTCATATATGACCAGCAGGATCAAATAATAATCACAGTGGTTGAAGAGGGTGCAACAGATCAGTACCTCAGGAGTAAATGTCAGTTGGCTTTTCATAGCTGAGCATTCAGAGGTCGAGACAGCAGGTGTGATCGAGAGAGAGACAGTCGAAAACAGCAAGTACGGGACAAGTTAGCAAGTTCAGTGAACAGGTCAGGGTTCCATAGCCGCAGGCAGAACAGTTGAAACTGGAGCAGCAGCACGACCAGATGGTCTGGGGACAACGAGGAGTCATGATGCCAGGTAGTCCCGAGGCATGGTCCAAGGGCTCATGTCCTCCCGGAGGGATAGAGAGAGAGAGAGGGAATTAGAGGGAGAATACTTAAATTCACACCGGACAGGGTCAACCAGGCAGGATATAACCCCAACCACTTTGCCACAGCACAGCCCCCATACCACTAGAGGGATATCAACAGAGCACCAACCTACCACCCTGAGACAAGGCTGAGTATAGCCCACAAAGATCTCCTCCACCGCACAAGTCTGAGGGGGCGTAAAAACGGACAGGAAGATCACGTCTGTGACTCAACCCACTCCTAAGGACTGCATGAAAGAACACTAGTAAACCAGTGACTCAGCCCCCGTAATAGGTCAGAGGCAAAAAATCCCAGTAGAGGGGAGCCGGTCAGGCAGCAAAATGTAACTCTATAGAAGAAAGCCCTGCCTCCAGCTGTTAGCTTAGAAATTCTAGGGACAATTAGGAGGCCTGCGTCTTGTGACCGTAGCGTACGTGTAGGTATGTACGAAATCAGAGAGATAGGTAGGAGCAAGCCCATTTAATGCTTTGTAGGTTAGCAGTAAAACCTTGAAATCAGCCCTAGCCTTAACAGGAAGACAGTGTAAAGAGGCTAGCACTGGAGTAATATGATTAAATTGTTTGGTTCTAGTCAAGATTCTAGCAGCCATGTTTAGCACTAACTGAAGTTTATTTAGTACTTTATCCAGGTAGCCGGAGAGTAGAGCATTGCAGTAGTCTAACCTAGAAGTGACAAAAGCATAGATTAGTTTTTCAGCATAATTTTTTAACAAAAAGTTTCAGATTTCTGCAATCTTACGAAGATGGAAAAAAGATGTTCTTGAAATATTCTTGATATGTTTGTCAAAAGAGAGATCAGGGTCGACAGTAACGCTGAGGTTCTTCACAGTTTTATTTGAGACAACTGTACCACCATCAAGATTAATTGTAAGATCTGACAGCAGATCCCTTTGTTTCTTGGGACCTAGAACAAGCATCTCTGTTTTGTCCGAGTTTAAAAGTAAAACATTTGCCGCCATCCACTTCCTTTTGTCTGAAATGCAGGCTTCCAGGGTAGGCAACTTTGGGGCTTCGCCATGTTTCATTGAAATGTACAGCTGTGTGTCGTCAGCATAGTAATGAAAGTTGACATTGTGTTTCCGAATGACATCACCAAGAGGTAGAATACATAGGGAAAACAATAGTGGTCCTAAAACAGAACATTGAAGAACACCGAAATGTACAATTGATTTGTCAGAGGACAAACCATCCACAGAGACAAACTGATATCTTTCCGACAGATACGTCCTGACCCTAGTTCCTTTTTTATGTCTCTATTTTGGTTTGGTCAGGGCGTGAGTTGGGGTGGGCATTCTATGTGTTTTTTCTATGTTTTCTATTTCTACGTGTTTGGCCTGGTATGGTTCCCAATCAGAGGCAGCTGTCAATCGTTGTCTCTGATTGAGAACCATACTTAGGTAGCCTTTTCCCACCTGTGTTTTGTGGGTAATTATTTTTCTGTGTGTGTTTGTGTGCACCTCGGTTGGCTCACGTTCTTTGCTGTTTACCTGTTTGTTTTTTGGTTATTTCGGTTTCACGTTCATTAAAAGATGTGGAACTACATGCACGCTGCGCCTTGGTTGATTTATGACAGGGAGACAACCAGGCAAGAACTTGTCTGTGTAGACCAATTTCGGTTTCCAATCGCTCCAAAGAATGTGGTGATCGATGGTGTCAAAAGCAGCACTAAGGTCTAGGAGGATGAGGACCGATGCAGAGCCTTGGTCTGAATTGCAAAAATCGCTGAAGTTGGAGACTTTTATCTCCCTCACCAACTTCAAACATCTGCTATCTGAGCAGCTAACCGAGCGCTGCAGCTGTACATAGTCTATCGGTAAACAGCCCACCCATTTTTACCTACCTCATCCCCATACTGTTTTTATTTATTTTCTTTTCTGCTCTTTTGCACACCAATATCTCTACATGTACATGACCATCTGATCATTTATCACTCCAGTGTTGTTAATCTGCAAAATTGTAATTATTCGCCCACCTCCTCATGCCTTTTGCACACAATGTATATAGACTCCCCTTTTTTTTCCTACTGTGTTATTGACTTGTTAATTGTTTACTCCATGTGTAACTCTGTGTTGTATGTGTCGAACTGCTTTGCTTTATCTTGGCCAGGTCGCAGTTGCAAATGAGAACTTGTTCTCAACTAGCCTACCTGGTTAAATAAAGGTAAAATAAAATAAAATAAAAAAGTTCATGTTTTCAACAGTTTAGTAAACAACTACTGATTTAGAACCACAGAGTTACTGCAAGTCAGCACAAGGACAACAGGAGCACTGTCTCCTCTATTCCAGCACCAATTCAACTTAAACATTTAAGCATCATCCAATCAATAAGACTATATTATCTTAGAATAATACACTGAAAAAAAACTTAAAGATACCAAAAACAATTTAGTCCAATCAATGTTACTAAATATCATGTGGCTGTCCATGGTACTGATTTCTGTCTGTGTGTTTGTGTGTGTGTGTGTGTGTGTGCGCATGCGCAAGTAAAACAACACATGTTGACCCATCCTACTTGTAGACTACTTGAATGCAATTGCCATCCTCCTCTCTTTCATGTTGGGAAAACGCTATTTGTCTTTGTCATACAGTACACCTTTAATTGTTGTTGTCATAGGCTACCTAGCTAAAATGCTTGCTAGCCTAATTTCCTCGCATTGGCAACAATGAACCAGCTAAGTTAGCAGGCGAGTTAATGTGAGTCTACCTGGATACATGTTGATCATCAAACAAAGAATTAAGTCAAAACCACAAGTCCAAATCCCCATCTCCTTCCATGGCTTAGGAAAGGGCTGATATAGCAAGCTAGCTGCTGCAGGACATCAACACAAGCAGACCAGAAACAGACAAGTGTTCCTGAAAATGACATTTTGCTTAAGTAGTGATTTGATTGGTGTGAAGCCAAATCTCTTGGGGGACGTTTTTCTGTACCAGGACAACCCACAGTTGAGCTGACTTCAACGTTGGTTGACTAATTATTATTTTATTTTATTATTAAGGGAGATCAAATGCTTGCAGGCATCAATCAATCAAATGCTACGACAGCAACATGTTATACTCTTTAGTTCCACACAGCATCAGATACATGGGCTTCACATACTGAGACAGAGGGGCGCTGTTTCCCTGTTCAGACAGCATCAGATACATGGGCTTCACATACTGAGACAGAGGGGCGCTGTTTCCCTATTCAGACAGCATCAGATACATGGGCTTCACATACTGAGACAGAGGGGCGCTGTTTCCCTGTTCAGACAGCATCAGATACATGGGCTTCACATACTGAGACAGAGGGGCGCTGTTTCCCTGTTCAGACAGCATCAGATACATGGGCTTCACATACTGAGACAGAGGGGCGCTGTTTCCCTGTTCAGACAGCATCAGATACATGGGCTTCACATACTGAGACAGAGGGGCGCTGTTTCCCTGTTCAGACAGCATCAGATACATGGGCTTCACATACTGAGACAGAGGGGCGCTGTTTCCCTGTTCAGACAGCATCAGATACATGGGCTTCACATACTGAGACAGAGGGGCGCTGTTTCCCTGTTCAGACAGCATCAGATACATGGGCTTCACATACTGAGACAGAGGGGCGCTGTTTCCCTGTTCATACAGCATCAGATACATGGGATTCACATACTGAGACAGAGGGGCGCTGTTTCCCTGTTCAGACAGCATCAGATACATGGGCTTCACATACTGAGACAGAGGGGCGCTGTTTCCCTGTTCAGACAGCATCAGATACATGGGCTTCACATACTGAGACAGAGGGGCGCTGTTTCCCTGTTCAGACAGCATCAGATACATGGGCTTCACATACTGAGACAGAGGGGCGCTGTTTCCCTGTTCAGACAGCATCAGATACATGGGCTTCACATACTGAGACAGAGGGGCGCTGTTTCCCTGTTCAGACAGCATCAGATACATGGGCTTCACATACTGAGACAGAGGGGCGCTGTTTCCCTGTTCAGACAGCATCAGATACATGGGCTTCACATACTGAGACAGAGGGGCGCTGTTTCCCTGTTCAGACAGCTCGGATGCTTTCTCCAGTGAGATTCAGCCACTTGCGAAATGATGCAAATTGACGTAAACCTATTCCCTATATAGTGCATTACTTTTGACCAAGGCCCATAGGGTTCTGGTATAAAGTAGTGCACTATGTACTAGGAACTAGGGTGTAATTTGGGACGCAGATATTATGTACAGTTGAATTTGGAAATTTACATACATTAAGGTTGGAGTCATTAAAACTCATTTTACAACCACTCCACACATGTCTTGTTAATAAACTATAGTTTTGGCAAGTTGGTTAGGACATCTAATTTGTGCATGACACGAGTAATTTTTCCAACAATTGTTTACAGACAGATTATTTCACTTATAATTCCATTCCAGTGGGTCAGAAGTTTACATACACTAAGTTGACTGTGCCTTTAAACAGCTTGGAAAATCCAGAAAATTACATCATGGCTTTAGTAGCTTCTGATAGGCTAAATAACATAATTTGAGTCAATTGGGGGTGTACCTGTGGATGTATTTCAAGGCCTACCTTCAAACTCAGTGACTCTATGCTTGACATCATATTAAAATCAAAAGAAATCAGCCAAGACCTCAGAAAAATAATGTAGACCTTCACTGGTTCGTCCTTGGGAGCAATTTCCAAACGCCTGAAGGTACCACGTTCGTCTGTACAAACAATAGTATGCAAGTATAAACACCATGGGACCACGCAGCCGTCATACCGCTCAGGAAGGAGACACGTTCTGTCTCCTAGTGATGAACGTACTTTGGTGTGAACAGTGTAAATCAATTCCAGAACAATAGCAAAGGACCTTGTAAAGATGCTGGAGGAAACAGGCACAAAAGTATCTATATCCACAGTAAAACGAGTCCTATATCGACATAACCTGAAAGGCCGCTCAGCAAGGAAGAAGCCACTGCTCCAAAACCGCCATAAAAAAGCCTGACTACTGTTTGCAACTGCACATGGGGACAAAGGTTGTACTTTTTGGAGAAATGTCCTTGGTCCAATGAAACAAAAATAGAACTGTTAGGCCATAATGGCCATTGTTATGTTTGGATGAAAAAGGGGGAGGCTTGCAAGCCGGGAAACACAATTCCAACCGTGAAGCACGGGGGTGGCAGCATCATGTTTTGGGGGTGCTTTGCTGCAGGAGGGACTGTTGCACATCACAAAATAGTTGGCATCATGAGAAAGGAAAATTATGTGGATATATTGAAGCAACATCTCAAGACATCAGTCAGGAAATTAAAGCTTGGTCGCAAATGGGTCTTCCAAATGGACAATGACCCATAACATACTTCCAAAGTTGTGGCAAAATGGCTTAAGGACAACAAAGTCAAGGTATTGGAGTGGCCATCACAAAGCCCTGACCTCAATCCTACAGAAAATTTGTGGGCAGAACTGAAAAAGCTTGTGCGAGCAATGAGGCCTACAAACCTGACTCAGTTACACCAGTTCTGTCAGGAGGAGTGGGCCAAAGTTCACCAAACTTATTGTGCGAAGCTTGTGGAAGGCTACCTGAAACGTTTGACCCAAGTTAAACAATTTAAAGGCAATGCTACCAAATACTAATTGAGTGTATGTAAACTTCTGACCCACTGGGAATGTGATGAAATAAATAAAAGCGGAAATGAATCATTCTATCTACTATTATTATGACATTTCACATTCTTAAAATAAAGTGGTGATCCTAACTGACCTAAGACATGGAGTTTTTACTAGGATTAAATGTCAGGAATTGTGAAAAACTGAGTTTAAATGTATGTGGCTAAAGTGTATGTAAACTCTGACTTCAACTGTATACTGAGATCATGTGACAGATCATGTGACACTTAGATTGCACACAGGTGGACTTTATTTAACTACTTATGTGACTTCTGAAGGTACTTGGTTGCACCAGATCTTATTTAGGGGCTTCATAGCAAAGGAGGTGAATACATAATCACCTACCACTTTTCCCTTTACATTTTTTTTGACATTTTTGAAACAAGTTATTTTTTTCATTTCACTATTTTGTGTATGTCCGTTACATGAAATCCAAATAAAATTATATTTAAATTACAGGTTGTAATGCAACAAAATAGGAAAAACGCCAAGGGGGATGAATACTGTTGCAAGGCACTGCATAAGAGCTCTTTGACACGTCCCACGAGCTCATTGTTATGTTTAATAAATGTATCGTATAGTGTGTGTGGCAGGCTTACAATGATAGCAAAAAACAACACTTGAGGGTGCACTAACCCTGGTGCTAGAGGGGGTACTCAGCTGGAGGTTGAATGCTTGAAGGGGTACTGGACTATAAAATGTTTGGGAACCACTGCTCTATCGTAATCTCTCCTCTTTCACCCCAGCTGCCAAACAAACCCTGATTCAGATGGCAATCCTACCCATGCTAGATTACGGAGACGTAATTTATAGATCGGCAGGTAAGGGTGCTCTCGAGCAGCTAGATGTTCTGTACCATTCGGCCACCAGATTTGCCACCAATGCTCCTTATAGGACACATCACTGCACACTATACTCCTCTGTAAACTGGTCATGTCTATATACCCGTCGCAAGACACACTGGTTGATGCTTATTTATAAAACCCTCTTAGGCCTCATTCCCCCTATCTGAGATACCTACTGCAGCTCTCATCCTCCACATACAACACCTGTTCTACCAGTCACATTCTGTTAAAGGTCCCTAAAGCACACACATCCCTGGGTCGCTCCTCTTTTCAGTTCACTACAGCTAGCGACTGGAACGAGCAGCAACAAACTGGACAGTTTTATCTCCATCTCTTCATTCAAAGACTCAATCATGGACAATCTTACTGACAGTTGTGGCTGCTTTGTGTGATGTTTGTTGTCTCCAACTTCTTGTGCTTTGTGCTGTTGTTGTGCCCAATAATGTTGGTACCATGTTTTGTGCTGTTGTCTGTGCCCAATAATGTTTGTACCATGTTTTGTGCTGCTACCATGTTGTGTTGCTGCCTTGCTATGTTGTTGTCTTAGATCTCTCTTTATGTAGTGTTGTGTTGTCTCTCTTGTCGTGATGTGTGTTTTGTCCTATATATATAATCTTTTAAAATTGTATTTTTAATCCCAGCCCCCGTCCCCCCAGGAGGCCTTTTGCCTTTTGGCCGTCATTGTCAATAAGAATTTGTTCTTAACTAACTTGCCTAGTTAAATAAAGGTTAAATAAAATAAATAAATCAAATCACAAAATGGCCTGTCGGGTTTCTACTAGTTACCAAGCCACAATGTCAGAATTGGAAAAATCATAAAAATGTATTAACTAACTTATGCTTTTTGGTCTTAATTTAAGATTAGGTGTAAGGGAATATTATAAGTGTGCATTGGTTAGGCTTAGGTTTCAAATCGGATTGTAGAAATAGGGGGGATGTATGACTTTGTCAGCAAGAACATGGAACACGTAAACATTGCAATATACCATTTCAATAGCTAATACTACACAAATTTAAAAAGTGGAGAAGTCCTATGCACCATACAACAGTCTACTCCTGGGGTAACTCCCTGTCAGACAGGCTAATTAGAGGTTTAGGCAGAAGGCCCTGGGCCAGTAGGAGGGCAGGGGTGAGGGCTCTCTCTCTCAAGCCCTATGCACCAGTCTCCTATCCAGAGTGAATACATTTTTATATACACTATTTTCATATACACTACCGTTCAAAAGCTTGGGGTCACTTATAAATGTCCTTGTTTTTGAAAGAAAAGCACATTTTCTGTCCATTAAAATAACATCAAATTGATCAGAAATACAGTGTAGACATTGTTACTGTTGTAAATGACTATTGTAGCTGGAAACGGCAGATATTTATTGAATATCTACATAGGTGCACAGAGGCCCAATATCAGCAACCATCACTCCTGTGTTCCAATGGCACGTTGTGTTAGATAATCCAAATGTAGCATTTTAAAAGGCTAATTGATCGTTATAAAACCCTTTTGCAATTATGTTAGCACAGCTGAAAACTGTTTTACTGATTAAAGAAGCAATAAAACTGGCCTTCTTTAGACTAGTTGAGTATCTGGAGCATCAGCATTTGTGGGTTCGATTACAGGCTCAAAATCGCCAGAAACAGAGACCTTTCTTTTGAAACTCGTCAGTCTATTCTTGTTTTGAGAAATTAAGGTTATTCCATGCGAGAAATTTCCAAGAAACTGAAGATCTCGTAAAGGGCTGTGTACTACTCCCTTCACTGAACAGCGCAAACTCGTTCTAACCGGAATAGAAAGAGGAGTGGGAGGCCCCGGTGCACAACTGAGCAAGAAGACAAGTACATTTGAGTGTCTAGTTTGAGAAACAGACAGCTCACAAGTCCTCAACTGGCAGCTTCATTAAATAGTACCCACAAAACACCAGTCTCAACGTCAACAGTGAAGAGGTGACTCCGGGATGCTGGACTTCTAGGTGGAGTTGCAAAGAAAAAGCCAAATCTCAGACTGGCCAATAAAAATAAAAGATTAAGATGGGCAAAAGAACACAGACACTGGTCAGAGGAACTCCGCCTAGAAGGCCAGTATCCCGGAGTCACCTCTTCACTGTTGACGTTGAGACTGGTGTTTTGTGGGTAGTATTTAATGAAGCTACCAGTTGAGGACATGTGAGGTGTTTTCTCAAACTAGACACTCAAATGTACTTGTCCTCTTGCTCAGTTGTGCAAAGCTGTCATCAAGGCAAAGGGTGGCTATTTGAAGAATCTCAAATATAAAATATATTTTGATTTGTTGAACACTTTTTTGGTTACTACATAATTCCATATGTGTTATTTCATAGTTTTGATGTCTTCACTATTATTCTACAATGTAGAAAATAGTCAAAATAAAGAAAAATCCTTGAATGAGTAGGTAATTCTAAAATTTTTGACCGGTAGTGTATTTCATTCATATTTTATCTGATAGAACTGAGTGAAGCTGTGATATTGGAAAGGTGAGTTAATAGATAGGGAAAGTATAGGCATTGATAATGTGAGTTAGTAGATAGGGAAGGTACAGGAGTTAACAAGGTGAGTTAGTTGTAACGTGTGCACTGGGTGTCGGGAAGCAAGTTCAGGGAGTGTATAATTTAATAAATAAATGAGAACATAATACAAAACAAGAAGTATACGTGACAGTACCCCCTCCCTGGAGCGCGACTCCAGTCGCAGGACGCCAACCAAGGGGACGATCCCGGGGATCAGGAGCGGACTGGTCGCCTCAGCTGAAGCGCGGAAATCAGATGAACCGGCTGAGGCGTGAGAGCCTGAAGAGCCGGCCGAGGCGTAGGAGCCTAATGAGCCAGCTGATGCGTGAGATTCCGACAAACTGGCTGAAGCGTGAGAACCCCACGAGCCTGAAGAAGCGTGAGGACTCACCGGTAGCTCTGGTACTGCCACCCAGACACGACATCACCTCCAACACAAGAACAAAAAAACACTCCCTGATGCTTGCCTTAGGTGAGGCATTATTCTGTAACGTGTGAGCTGGGGGTCGGGAAGTAAGTTCAGGGAGTGAGTCATTTAATAAATAAATGAAACAACAAGAAACACGATCAACACACAGACAAGAAACATAAACATAAACAAGGACGCCTAGGGAAGAAACCGAAGGTAGTGACATATACAGTTGAAGTCAGAGTTTACATACACCTTAGCCACATACATTTAAACTCAGTTCTTCACAATTCCTGACATTTAATCCCAGTAAAAATTCCCTGTCTAAGGTTAGTTAGGATCACCACTTTATTTTAGAATGTGAAATGTCAGAAAAATAGTAGAGAGAATGATTTATTTCAGCTTTTATTTCATCACATTCCCAGTGTGTCAGAAGTTTACATACACTCAACTAGTATTTGGTAGCATTGCCTTTAAATTGTTTCACTTGTGTCAAACGTTTCAGGAAGCCTTCCACAAGCTTCCCACAATAAGTTGGGTGGATTTTGGCCCACTCCTCTTGACAGAACTGGTGTAACTGAGTCAGGTTCGTAGGCCTCCTTGCTCGCACAAGCTTTTTTAGTTCTGCCCACACATTTTCTATAGGATTGAGGTCAGGGCTTTGCGATGGCCACTCCAATACCTTGACTTTGTTGTCCTTAAGCCATTTTGACACAACTTTGGAAGTATGCTCGGGGTCATTGTTCATTTAGAAGACCCATTTGCGACCAAGCTTTAACTTCCTGACTAATGTTTTGAGATGTTGCTTCAATATATCCACATAATTTTCCTTTCTCATGATGTCAACTATTTTGTGATGTGCAACAGTCCCTTCTGCAGCAAAGCACCACCACAACATGATGCTGCCACACCCTGTGCTTCACAGGAATCATGTTATTTGGCTTGCAAGCATCCCCCTTTTTCCTCCAAACATAACAATGGCCATTATGGCCTAACAGTTCAATTTCTGTTTCGTCAGATCAGAGGATATTTCTCCAAAAAGTACAACCTTTGTCCCCATGTGCAGTTGCAATTCATTGTCTGTTTTTTATGGCGGTTTTGGAACAGTGGCTTCTTCCTTGCTCAGCGGTCCTTCAGGTTATGTCGATATAGGACTCATTTTACTGTGGATACAGATACTTTTGTACGTGTTTCCTCCAGCATCTTCACAAGGTCCTTTGCTGTTGTTCTGGAATTGATTTGCACTTTTCACACCAAAGTACATTCATCTCTAGGAGACAGAACGCCTCTCCTTCCTGAGCGGTTTGACGGCTGCGTGGTCCCATGGTGTTTCTACTTGCAAACTATTGTTTGTACAGATGAACGTGGTACCTTCAGGCGTTTGGAAATTGCTCCCAAGGATGAATCAGACCTTTGGAGGTATACCATTTTTTCCTGAGGTCTTGGCTGATTTCTTTTGATTTTCACATGATGTCAAGCAAAGAGTCACTGAGTTTGAATGTAGGCCTTGAAATACATCCACAGGTTCACCTCCAATTGACTCAAATGATGTCAATTAGCCTATCAGAAGCTTCTAAAGCCATGATGTCATTTTCTGGAATTTTTCAAGCTGTTTAAAGGCACAGTCAACTTAGTGCATGTTAACTTCTGACTTACTGGAATTGTGATACAATGAATTATCAGTGAAATAATCTGTCTGTTGGAAAAATGACTTGTGTCATGCACAATGTAGATGTCCTAACCAACTTGCCAACATCGTAGTTTGTTAACAAGAAATGTGTGGAGTGGTTGAAAAATCGAGTTTGAATGACTCCAACCTAAGTGTATGTAAACTTCCGACTTCAACTGTATTAGGGAAGGTCATCAGGGAGGTGATGGAGTCCAGGTGAGTCTGATGATGCACTGGTGCACGTAATGATGGTGACAGTTGTGCGCCATAACGAGCAGCCTGGTGACCTAGAAGCCAGAGAGGGAGTGTAGGTGACATTAGTAGACAGGGGAGGTACAAGCGTTGATGAGGTGAGTTAATAGACAGGGAAGGTACAGGTGTTGATAAGGTGAGTTAATAGATAGGGAAGGTACAGGTGTTGATAAGGTGAGTTAATAGACAGGGAAGGTACAGGTGTTGATAAGGTGAGTTAATAGACAGGGAAGGTACAGGTGTTGATAAAGTGAGTTAATAGACAGGGAAGGTACAGGTGTTGATAAGGTGAGTTAATAGACAGGGAAGGTACAGGTGTTGATAAGGTGAGTTAATAGACAGGGAAGGTACAGGTGTTGATAAAGTGAGTTAATAGATAGGGAAGGTACAGGTGTTGATAAGGTGAGTTAATAGACAGGGAAGGTACAGGTGTTGATAAAGTGAGTTAATAGAAAGGGAAGGTACAGGTGTTGATAAGGTGAGTTAATAGACAGGGAAGGTACAGGTGTTGATAAGGTGAGTTAATAGACAGGGAAGGTACAGGTGTTGATAAGGTGAGTTAATAGACAGGGAAGGTACAGGTGTTGATAAGGTGAGTTAATAGAGAGGGAAGGTACAGGTGTTGATAAGGTGAGTTAATAGACAGGGAAGGTACAGGTGTTGATAAGGTGAGTTAATAGATAGGGAAGGTACAGGTGTTGATAAGGTGAGTTAATAGAGAGGGAAGGTACAGGTGTTGATAAGGTGAGTTAATAGACAGGGAAGGTACAGGTGTTGATAAGGTGAGTTAATAGATAGGGAAGGTACAGGTGTTGATAAGGTGAGTTAATAGAGAGGGAAGGTACAGGTGTTGATAAGGTGAGTTAATAGACAGGGAAGGTACAGGTGTTGATAAGGTGAGTTAATAGATAGGGAAGGTACAAGCGTTGATAAGGTGAGTTAATAGACAGGGAAGGTACAGGTGTTGATAAGGTGAGTTAATAGAGAGGGAAGGTACAGGTGTTGATAAGGTGAGTTAATAGACAGGGAAGGTACAGGTGTTGATAAGGTGAGTTAATAGAGAGGGAAGGTACAGGTGTTGATAAGGTGAGTTAATAGACAGGGAAGGTACAGGTGTTGATAAGGTGAGTTAATAGATAGGGAAGGTACAGGTGTTGATAAAGTGAGTTAATAGATAGGGAAGGTACAGGTGTTGATAAGGTGAGTTAATAGACAGGGAAGGTACAGGTGTTGATAAGGTGAGTTAATAGATAGGGAAGGTACAGGCGCTGCTGGAATAATTTTTTCTGACAGTTTTCCACCATTATTTCTGTTCATTATTTCTGTTCATTATTTCTGTTCATTATTTCTGTACTCCAGATGGAAGCCTTCTCCATGACATCACATCCTCTCAGTCTTTTACATCACATCCTGTGGTCACTGTTTACCGAATCTTCCTCATTCAAACTCCCAAAAATAAAACACACACTTCACGAACTGTATCCGTCGGTTTGGGACAGAAAAACATAGTTTGGACAGAAATCATGACGATTTCTAGTTACCACGGTGATGAAGGGTTACCACAGGACCACACTAAAAACTACCAGCCCACATCCACAACATCAGCCCACTGATCACGTACGAAAACCTACCACATGCCCACCAAATGGTTTTTCCCTCTGAGATATTTAAAACATGTTCTCTGCATCAACATCAAACGGTTTTCATTGTATTTTTGTCCTGTGAGATTTAGGCTAAGAACTGCTGTTGTAATATCAACAGCAAATGGTTTTAGACTTTTCCCCTCTCAGATCTAAGCTAAGGCCTTTCTAAACAACAGTTGAGGGTTGAATCTGGAAGTATTTATTTTGGGGGTATATTTAGGGTATGACTGCTAGCTTGGACCATGCCAACCATGCTAACTAGCCAGGGCAGGGTTATATATACAGAGGGCAGGGCATCCATCATCATAGTCACAGCCCCGCAGACAGTGTGTGTGTGTGTGTGTGTGTGTGTGTGTGTGTGTGTGTGTGTGTGTGTGTGTGTGTGTGTGTGTGTGTGTGTGTGTGTGTGTGTGTGTGTGTGTGCAATCAGTCAACAGGATCATATCCCAGGACTCTCCTATTTAAACAGTTCTCTACTCCACCACAACACAGGACTCTCCTATTTTAACAGTTCACTACTCCACCACAACACAGGACTCTCCTATTTTAACAGTTCACTACTCCACCACAACACAGGACTCTCCTATTTTAACAGTTCACTACTCCACCACAACACAGGACTCTCCTATTTTAACAGTTCACTACTCCACCACAACACAGGACTCTCATATTTTAACAGTTCTCTACTCCACCACAACACAGGACTCTCCTATTTTAACAGTTCACTACTCCACCACAACACAGGACTCTCCTATTTTAACAGTTCACTACTCCACCACAACACAGGACTCTCCTATTTAAACAGTTCACTACTCCACCACAACACAGGACTCTCCTATTTAAACAGTTCACTACTCCACCACAACACAGGACTCTCCTATTTAAACAGTTCACTACTCCACCACAACACAGGACTCTCCTATTTAAACAGTTCACTACTCCACAGCAAAACACTGAACCTAGTATGGAGCCTTTAGTAGCAGCAAACTGAACCTAGTATGGGGCCTTTAGTGGAGGGTAGCAGCAAACTGAACCTAGTATGGGGCCTTTAGTAGAGGGTAGCAGTAAACTGAACCTAGTATGGGGTCTTTAGTGGAGGGCAGCAGTAAACTGAACCTAGTATGGGGCCTTTAGTAGAGGGTAGCAGTAAACTGAACCTAGTATGGGGCCTTTAGTGGAGGGTAGCAGCAAACTGAACCTAGTATGGGGCCTTTAGTGGAGGGTAGCAGTAAACTGAACCTAGTATGGGGTCTTTAGTGGAGGGTAGCAGTAAACTGAACCTAGTATGGGGTCTTTAGTGGAGGGTAGCAGTAAACTGAACCTAGTATGGGGCCTTTAGTGGAGGGTAGCAGTAAACTGAACCTAGTATGGGGCCTTTAGTGGAGGGTAGCAGTAAACTGAACCTAGTATGGGGCCTTTAGTGGAGGGTAGCAGTAAACTGAACCTAGTATGGGGTCTTTAGTGGAGGGTAGCAGCAAACTGGACCTAGTATGGAGCCTTTAGTAGAGGGTAGCAGTAAACTGAACCTAGTATGGGGTCTTTAGTGGAGGGTAGCAGCAAACTGGACCTAGTATGGAGCCTTTAGTAGAGGGTAGCAGTAAACTGAACCTAGTATGGGGTCTTTAGTGGAGGGTAGCAGCAAACTGAACCTAGTATGGGGTCTTTAGTGGAGGGTAGCAGTAAACTGAACCTAGTATGGAGCCTTTAGTAGCAGTAAACTGAACCTAGTATGGGGTCTTTAGTGGAGGGTAGCAGTAACCTGAACCTAGTATGGGGTCTTTAGTGGAGGGTAGCAGTAACCTGAACCTAGTATGGGGTCTTTAGTGGAGGGTAGCAGTAAACTGAACCTAGTATGGGGTCTTTAGTGGAGGGTAGCAGTAAACTGAACCTAGTATGGAGCCTTTAGTAGCAGTAAACTGAACCTAGTATGGGGTCTTTAGTGGAGGGTAGCAGTAAACTGAACCTAGTATGGGGTCTTTAGTGGAGGGTAGCAGCAAACTGGACCTAGTATGGAGCCTTTAGTAGAGGGTAGCAGCAAACTGAACCTAGTATGGAGCCTTTAGTAGCAGTAAACTGAACCTAGTACGGAGCCTTTAGTAGCAGTAAACTGAACCTAGTATGGGGTCTTTAGTAGCAGCAAACTGGACCTAGTATGGGGTCTTTAGTGGAGGGTAGCAGTAAACTGAACCTAGTATGGGGTCTTTAGTGGAGGGTAGCAGCAAACTGAACCTAGTATGGGGTCTTTAGTGGAGGGTAGCAGTAAACTGAACCTAGTATGGGGTCTTTAGTGGAGGGTAGCAGTAAACTGAACCTAGTATGGGGTCTTTAGTGGAGGGTAGCAGTAACCTGAACCTAGTATGGGCTCTTTAGTGGAGGGTAGCAGTAAACTGAACCTAGTATGGGGTCTTTAGTAGCAGCAAACTGGACCTAGTATGGGGTCTTTAGTGGAGGGTAGCAGTAAACTTTTTCACCTTTCAGTTACTGACCCAACACTCTAATCTAGTGTGTGTGTGTGCACGTGTACCTGTGTGTATGTGATTGTGTGTGTGTGTGTGTTCCCCCTACAGAGGTTAAGACAGCAGACTGCATTATGCGTGCAGAGGGTGTCTGATGGATGGACAAGGAGGACAGGAAGGGGGGCTGGTCATTAGCACTTTGGGAGGGGAGAATAAAAATTCCATGTAGGGACATTTGTCTGTGAGCTCAGAAGCTCTGAAACCCAATAAGCTTTCTCAAATCCCCCAACAACCTCCTTTAGAGTATTAATAACACACACATAGCCCAAAACACGCGCATACACACACACATGCAAACACACACACACACACACACACATGCAAACACACACACCTCTACTCAACAATGACCTGGGTCTGAGTGATTTATTCTGACATGTGCTGAAAAGAGATGTCATCACCTCCCGAATCTTCCACACACACACACACACACACACACACACACACACACACACACACACACACACACACACACACACACACACACACACACACACACACACACACACACGCACACGTACACACACGCACACACACGTTACTAAGGGTTAATATTGGGGTTGGGTCTAGGGCATGATTGGCTGGATATATGTGTATGTGTGAGGTGAGATTACATCATGTTACCTCGTAAATTACACCCCTCCCCCCTCCCTTGACCATGTGAACACACGAGCCAATAGACTGATGAGGTCATTTAGATCAGGAGGGGTTGGGGTGTGGGTGACCTGCTAAATGCAGAGGGGGGATGCTGGCTATGTAACTTCACTGTACACAGAGTGTGGGGTTGGGGAGGGAAAGGGGTCGGAGGCATGGGGGGTGTAGCTATCTGATACTCAGATCACATTCAATCCTGTCTGGGACTCCAGTGTAACAGAGACATCCCCGACTCTATCAACACACTGTCTGGGACTCCAGTGTAACAGAGACATCCCCGACTCTATCAACACTGTCTGAGACTGCAGTGTAACAGAGACAAATAAACTTAGATTTGATTTGATTTGATCCCTGACCTTATCAACACACTTTTGGTTTTCAAAAATAATCTTGCCAAAATATTTGTTCCAATCTTTTCTCCTCTAATTATATTGATTCATATTGATTGATT
>NC_092177.1:13590479-13705479 GCF_045791955.1 Oncorhynchus clarkii lewisi
TGTCTTCTTGATCCTGATTGAGAGATAAAATATAGGCCTTGTCTTCTTGAAAGACAAAGGAAAATCTAATGCATCACAGTCTTGCTTAATCAATGATACATATTACTGTATATCTCCGGGAATCGTGCATGTGTGTTTGTATGTGGTGTGCATGTGTGTGTGTGTGTGTGTGTGTGTGTGTGTGTGTGTGTGTCCACGGATCCTCCTGTGGATTTGGCAGGAACCACTAGCAGGTGATGAAGGTTCATTCTACCTCAGTCACCCAGCCGTTCATCTACTGCAATACAGCTAACAGGGAGGGAACTCATGCTCTCTCTCTCACCTTTGCATTTTCCTTCTTTTCTTTGTATCTGTTGCTCCCCCTGCATAACCCTATACAGATCGGAAGTCATGATTCACCAATCAGATGCCCCCGAGTTCAGTCACATCAGGTGATGTAGCTAGTAACAATTGTCATGTTATGTGTAACAGATACCTTGCATAGTGTACATAGTTGTCTTGCATTATGAGAGCCTGAATCTAGTGTGTCACTGAAACAATGTCAGTTATCAACAGGCTCTGCCTCTCGGCTAGGACTAGAGAATGCAGTGGGACACAGTGTTCTCTCTCTCTCTCTCTCTCTCTCTCTCTCTCTCTCTCTCTCTCTCTCTCTCTCTCTCTCTCTCTCTCTCTCTCTTTCATATATATACACACAATATATATATGCATATAGTGTCATAACCCTTGTCTTCACCCCCTACAGGTGTCGGCCATCTTCCCCACTTATCCCCTTGGTACTTACCTGTTTTCTCTGTGTCTGTTGCCAGTTCATCTTGTTTGACAAGCCTACCTGCTTTTCTAGTCTCTCTGTTTCTCGTCCTCCTGGTTTTTGAACCTTGCCTGTCCTGACGCTGAGCCTGCCTGTCGTCCTGTACCTTGGCCCCACTACTCTGGCTTATCAACACCTGCCTGCCTTAACCTGTCATTTGCCTGCCCCTACAGTGTGCACTTGGGTCTTACCTTGATTCCTGATGGAACAAACTGGTCATGACAGACACAGAGTTGTCTGTACTGCGGTACTGCCAGTCATATTGTGTCTACCTGTCCCTTCAAGAGACCTAGCTCTTTTGTTGGAGTGAGTACTCTGGTGGGCCATAAAGATAATTGTCCACAGGTTCCCGTGGTATTGGGATTCTCTTGGCTCCAGCGACACAATCCCTCCATCGTGGGCTGGAGCCCGTTCTGCCACGCTCATTGCCTGAAACAGCTCTTCCCCGGGACGTCTTCCTGGGGGCTTGGAAAGCACCGGACCTCTCCGCCATTCCCGCGGACCTCCAGGACCTCCGTGAGGGGTTCAGTAAGGCCCGGGCCACTTCGCTTCCGCAGCACCGACCGGTACCCAGGAAGGTCAAGCCTGAGATGTTGGCATGCCGCTATAGTGCCGCGGCTACAACCCCGGTAGCTGAGACCTTCCCCCCCCTGCTCCAAGATCATTAGCCCCTCTGTTGTTTGTCCTCTGTTGCCCCGTAACCTCCGTATTGTTCCTACATTGTCTGTGTCTAGAGTTAAAACCATGTCTGTCTGCCCCTTGTCTTCTGTTCCAGCGCCGGTACTCCTCTCAACCAGGCACCCAGGTATGTACCCAGGTATGTACCCAGGGATGTACCCAGGGATGTACCCAGGTATGTACCCAGGGATGTACCCAGGGATGTACCCAGGTATGTACCCAGGTATGTACCCAGGGATGTACCCAGGTATGTACCCAGGGATGTACCCAGGGATGTACCCATGTATGTACCCATGTATGTACCCAGGGATGTACCCAGGTATGTACCCAGGGATGTACCCAGTTATGTACCAGGGATGTACCCAGGGATGTACCCAGGTATGTACCCAGGTATGTACCCATGCATGTACCCATGTATGTATCCAGGGATGTACCCAGGGATGTACCCAGGTATGTACCCATGTATGTACCCAGGGATGTACCCAGGTATGTACCCAGGTATTTACCCAGGTATGTAACCAGGTATGTACCCAGGGATGTAACCAGGTATGTACCCAGGGATGTAACCAGGTATGTACCCAGGGATGTAACCAGGTATGTACCCAGGGATGTAACCAGGTATGTACCCAGGTATGTACCCAGGTATGTACCCAGGTATGTACCCAGGGATGTAACCAGGTATGTATCCAGGGATGTAACCAGGTATGTACCCAGGTATGTACCCAGGTATGTACCCAGGTATGCACCCAGGTATGTACCCAGGTATGTACCCAGGTAGGACACCAGGTTTTCTGTGTGTCTGTTGCCAGTTTGTCTTGTTTGACAATCCAACCAGTGTTTTGTGTCATCTCCTGCTTTTCCAGTCTCTCTGTTTCTCATCCTCTTGGTTTTTGACTGAGCCTGATCCTGTCCCTGACCCTGTCCCTGACCCTGAGCCTGCCTGTCCCTGACCCTGAGCCTGAGCCTGTCCCTGACCCTGAGCCTGCCTGTCCCTGACCCTGAGCCTGACCTTGAGCCTGCCTGTCCCTGACCCTGAGCCTGCCTGTCCCTGAGCCTGAGCCTGCCTGTCCCTGACCCTGAGCCTGAGCCTGACCCTGAGCCTGAGCCTGACCCTGAGCCTGACCCTGAGCCTGACCCTGAGCCTGAGCCTGACCCTGAGCCTGACCCTGTCCCTGACCCTGAGCCTGCCTGTCCCTGACCCTGAGCGTGACCCTGAGCCTGAGCCTGACCCTGTCCCTGAGCCTGAGCCTGATGACCCTGACCCTGACCCTGTCCCTGTCCCTGACCCTGACCCTGACCCTGACCCTGACCCTGACCCTAAGCCTGAGCCTGAGCCTGATCCTGTCCCTGACCCTGACCCTGCCTGTCCCTGTCCCTGACCCTGAGCCTGTCCCTGTCCCTGAGCCTGACCCTGAGCCTGACCCTGTCCCTGACCCTGAGCCTGACCCTGTCCCTGACCCTGACCCTGACCCTGAGCCTGAGCCTGACCCTGTCCCTGTCCCTGAGCCTGATCCTGACCCTGACCCTGACCCTGACCCTGACCCTAAGCCTGAGCCTGAGCCTGATCCTGTCCCTGACCCTGACCCTGCCTGTCCCTGTCCCTGACCCTGAGCCTGTCCCTGTCCCTGAGCCTGACCCTGAGCCTGACCCTGTCCCTGACCCTGAGCCTGACCCTGTCCCTGACCCTGACCCTGACCCTGAGCCTGAGCCTGACCCTGTCCCTGTCCCTGAGCCTGATCCTGACCCTGACCCTGACCCTGACCCTGTCCCTGTCCCTGACCCTGACCCTGACCCTGACCCTGAGCCTGATCCTGTCCCTGACTCTGTCCCTATCCCTGAGCCTGACCCTGACCCTGACCCTGACCCTGACCCTGAGCCTGAGCCTGAGCCTGAGCCTGAGCCTGATCCTGTCCCTGACCCTGTCCCTGACCCTGACCCTGCCTGTCCCTGACCCTGAGCCTGACCCTGTCCCTGACCCTGAGCCTGACCCTGACCCTGAGCCTGACCCTGAGCCTGACCCTGACCCTGAGCCTGACCCTGTCCCTGACCCTGAGCCTGACCCTTACCCTGACCCTGACCCTGACCCTGACCCTGACCCTGACCCTGACCCTGACCCTGTCCCTGACCCTGCCTGACCCTGAGCCTGAGCCTGACCCTGAGCCTGACCCTGACCATGAGCCTGCCTGACCCTGAGCCTGACCCTGAGCCTGCCTGACCCTGAGCCTGACCCTGAGCCTGACCCTGAGCCTGACCCTGTCCCTGAGCCTCACCCTGTCCCTGAGCCTGACCCTGTCCCTGAGCCTGACCCTGTGCCTGACCCTGACCCTGACCCTGAGCCTGAGCCTGACCCTGACCCTGTCCCTGACCCTGAGCCTGACTGACCCTGACCCTGAGCCTGACCCTGAGCCTGACCCTGAGCCTGCCTGTCTCTGACCCTGAGCCTGACCCTGACCCTGACCCTGAGCCTGCCTGACCCTGAGCCTGAGCCTGACCCTGAGCCTGTCCCTGACCCTGAGCCTGCCTGTCCCTGACCCCTAGCCTGCCTGTCCCTGACCCTGACCCTGTCCCTGACTCTGACCCTGAGCCTGCCTGCCATCCTGTACCTTTGCTCCGTCTCTGAATTATGTCATATTATGTATTTTTACAGTGTTGTAACGATGTGCAAATAATTTAAGTACAAAAGGGGAATAAACATAAATAAGGGTTGTATTTACAATGGTGTTTGTTCTTCACTGGTTGCCATTTTCTTGTTGCAACAGGTCACAAATCTTGCTGCTGTAATGTAACACTGTGGTATTTCACAGTGTTTATCAAATTTGGAATTGTTTTCAAATTCTTTGTGGTTCTGTGTAATCTGAAGGAAATATGTCTCTCTAATATGGTCATACATTTTGCAGGAGGTTAGGAAATACAGCTCAGTTTTCACCTCATTTTGTGGGCAGTGTGCACATAGCCTGTCTTCTCTTCAGAGCCAGGTCTGCCTACGGCGGCTTCTCTCAATAGCTAGGCTATGCTCACTGAGTCTGTACATAGTCCAAGCTGGTCATTCTCTCTCTCTCTCTCTCTAACAATTTAATCCATTTTCGAATAAGCCTGTAACGAAAACAAAATGTGGAAAAAGTTAATGGGTCCAAATACTTCCCGAATGTACTGTTATATTATTTTTAAAAAAAAATGAAATATCACATTTACATGAGTATTCAGACCCTTTACTCAGTACTTTGCTGACGGACCTTTGGCAGCGATTACAGCCTTGAGTCTTCTTGGGTATGACGATACAAGCTTAGCACACCAGTATATGTGGAGTATACAGCTGACAAGATACAGCATGATGGAGTATTTCCCACCCTCCCTGCACTCATATCTCATATTAAAGATGAATGTTCACTCTCCTTCTGTCCTGGCTTCCCCTGGGGACATAGCATTGCCGCCACACTCACACACACACACGCACACGCATGCATGTGTGTCAAGGCCTCTGTGTAAATCACCTGGTCTACCCAGCCGGTCTACTCAGCCGGTCTACTCAGACGGTCTACTCAGTCGGTCTACTCAGCCGGTCTACTCAACCAGACTACTCACCTGCTCTACTCAACCGCTCTACTCACCTGGTCTACTCAGGGTCTACTCACCTGGTCTACTCACCTGGCTTACTCACCTGGTCTACTCAGGGTCTACTCACCTGGTCTACTCACCTGGTCTACTCACCTGGTCTACTCAACTGGTCTACTCACCTGGTCTACTCACCTGGTCTACTCACCTGGTCTACTCACCTGGTCTACTCACCTGGTCTAGTCAGCTGTCTGATCTCAACAATAAAAAGGGGCAGCCCCAGGCTACACTTTACTGTACACTCCTCCACTGCCTCCCTCTCTCCCTCCCGCCCTCAAACCTCTCCTCCACGCCTTGTTTATCAAATTCCTCTGTTTTCCTGTCAGAGCGTGTTGGACTAGAGTGTGTCATAGGGTTACCACCAATAGCTGGGCCAATTCAAACACTGTCCTACACAGAACCTTTTCGTAGATCCAGGTGCCCCAGGACGGGAGTCAATCCGATGGCGGTTTGTCGGCTATGCATCTTTTCAAGGCAATGTTCCAGCGTTCGCGGAGACCACATTCACGGTGCCGTATAACTTACAAAGACGATCGTATTGAATCCTGGCCCTAAACCACTTCAGCTTCTCTTTACATTAGGAATCTACTACAGTGATTACACCTACAATCTTAGCCCTTCAATACCAGTCTCTAATGTCTAACCTCACAGTCTAACGACAGTCTGTACACCCTCCAAACCATACCAGTCTCTAATGTCTAACCTCACACTCTAACAACAGTCTGTACACCCTCCAAACAATACCAGTCTCTAATGTCTAACCTCACAGTCTAACGACAGTCTGTACACCCTCCATACAATACCGGTCTCTAATGTCTAACCTCACAGTCTAACGACAGTCTGTACACCCTCCAAACAATACCAGTCTCTAATGTCTAACCTCACACTCTAACGACAGTCTGTACAACCTCCAAACAATACCAGTCTCTAATGTCTAACCTCACACTCTAACGACAGTCTGTACACCCTCCAAACAATACCAGTCTCTAATGTCTAACCTCACACTCTAACGACAGTCTGTACACCCTCCAAACAATACCAGTCTCTAATGTCTAACCTCACACTCTAACGACAGTCTGTACACCCTCCAAACCATACCAGTCTCTAATGTCTAACCTCACACTCCAACGACAGTCTGTACAACCTCAAAACAATACCAGTCTCTAATGTCTAACCTCACACTCTAACGACAGTCTGTACACCCTCCAAACAATACCAGTCTCTAATGTCTAACCTCACACTCTAACGACAGTCTGTACACCCTCCAAACAATACCAGTCTCTAATGTCTAACCTCACACTCCAACAACAGTCTGTACAACCTCAAAACAATACCAGTCTCTAATGTCTAACCTCACAGTCTAACGACAGTCTGTACAACCTCAAAACAATACCAGACTCTAATGTCTAACCTCACAGTCTAACGACAGTCTGTACAACCTCAAAACAATACCAGTCTCTAATGTCTAACCTCACAGTCTAACGACAGTCTGTACAACCTCAAAACAATACCAGTCTCTAATGTCTAACCTCACAGTCTAACGACAGTCTGTACACCCTCCAAACCATACCAGTCTCTAATGTCTAACCTCACACTCTAACAACAGTCTGTACACCCTCCAAACAATACCAGTCTCTAATGTCTAACCTCACAGTCTAACGACAGTCTGTACACCCTCCATACAATACCGGTCTCTAATGTCTAACCTCACAGTCTAACGACAGTCTGTACACCCTCCAAACAATACCAGTCTCTAATGTCTAACCTCACACTCTAACGACAGTCTGTACAACCTCCAAACAATACCAGTCTCTAATGTCTAACCTCACACTCTAACGACAGTCTGTACACCCTCCAAACAATACCAGTCTCTAATGTCTAACCTCACACTCTAACGACAGTCTGTACACCCTCCAAACAATACCAGTCTCTAATGTCTAACCTCACACTCTAACGACAGTCTGTACACCCTCCATACAATACCGGTCTCTAATGTCTAACCTCACAGTCTAACGACAGTCTGTACACCCTCCAAACAATACCAGTCTCTAATGTCTAACCTCACACTCTAACGACAGTCTGTACACCCTCCAAACAATACCAGTCTCTAATGTCTAACCTCACACTCCAACGACAGTCTGTACAACCTCAAAACAATACCAGTCTCTAATGTCTAACCTCACAGTCTAACGACAGTCTGTACAACCTCAAAACAATACCAGACTCTAATGTCTAACCTCACAGTCTAACGACAGTCTGTACAACCTCAAAACAATACCAGTCTCTAATGTCTAACCTCACAGTCTAACGACAGTCTGTACAACCTCAAAACAATACCAGTCTCTAATGTCTAACCTCACAGTCTAACGACAGTCTGTACAACCTCAAAACAATACCAGACTCTAATGTCTAACCTCACAGTCTAACGACAGTCTGTACAACCTCAAAACAATACCAGTCTCTAATATAATAACAATACCAGTTCAGAGGTATTTTTAAACTTGTTTCATCATCTTGGTTTTCCCAAAGGCCTCTCAATGGCATTCACACACACACACTACAAAGCAGAAATGTCATGAAGTAAAGCAAGTTATTCTAGAACATCCTTAGTTCTAAACAAGTCTTTACTGGTGTGAAACCCACTGTTCCACCATCAGAGGTTCTGTCAACAAAGTTATCAAAGACAGGAAATGGGTAGTGTGTGTGTGTGTGTGTGTGTGTGTGTGTGTGTGTGTGTGTGTGTGTGTGTGTGTGTGTGTGTGTGTGTGTGTGTGTGTTCGCGTGCAGAGGCGCGTGTGAGTGTTTCCCCATCTCTACCTTCAGATGTCCTGGGCTGTTTGTTCCACTCATTCAGACCACTCAAGGTCAAGCAAGAATTTAAACAAAGACAGTTGTACAGTGTTACAGTGTTACAGTGTTACAGTGTTGCAGTGTTGCAGTGTTAGTGCTACATCGTTGCAGTGTTACAGCATTACAGTGTTAGTGTGTTACAGTGCTACAGTGTTTTTGTGTTACAGTGTTACAGTGTTGCAGAGTTGCAGTGTTGCAGTGTTAGTGCTACAGTGTTACAGTGTTAATGTGTTACAGTGCTACAGTGTTTTAGTGTTACAGTGTTACAGTGTTACAGTGTTACAGTGTTGCAGAGTTGCAGTGTTACAGCATTACAGTGTTACAGTGTTAGTGTGTTACAGTGCTACAGTGTTTTAGTGTTACAGTGTTACAGTGTTGCAGAGTTGCAGTGTTGCAGTGTTAGTGCTACAGTGTTACAGTGTTACGGTGTTATAGTGCTACAGTGTTACAGTGCTACAGTGTTACAGTGTTACGGCGTTATAGTGCTAGTGTTACAGTGTTACAGTGTTACGGTGATGCGGTGCTACAATGTTACAGTGTTGCAGTGTTAAGGTGTTGCAGTGTTGCAGTGTTACAATGTTACAGTGTTAGTGCTACAGTGTTGCAGTGTTGCAGTGTTAGTGTTGCAGTGTTGCAGTTTCGTGTTGCAGTGTTGCAGTGTTAGTGTTACAGTGTTGCAGTGTTGGTGTTAGTGTTACAGTGTTGCAGTGTTGCATTGTTGGTGTTAGTTTTACAGTGTTGCTGTGTTGCAGTGTTAGTGTTACAGTGCTGCAGTGTTGCAGTGTTGCAGTTTAGTGTTGCAGTGTTAGTGTTAGTGTTACAGTGTCGCAGTGTTAGTGTTACAGTGTTGCAGTGTTGCAGTGTTAGTGTTACAGTGTTGTAGTGTTGCAGTGTTGGTGTTAGTGTTACAGTGTTGCAGTGTTACAGTGTTACAATGTTACAGTGTTACAGTGTTTTAGTGTTACAGTGTTACAGTGCAATTAGTGTTACTGTGTTACAGTGTTACAGTGTTACAGTGTTACAGTTTTGCGGTGTTTTAAGTGTTAGTGTTGCAGTGTTGCAGTGCAGTTAGTGTTACAATGTTACAGTGGTACAGTGTCACAGTGCAGTTAGTGTTACAGTGTTACAGTGGTACAGTGTCACAGTGCTACAGTGCTACAGTGTTACAGTGTCACAGTGTCTCAGTGCTACAGTGTTGCAGTGGTACAGTGTTACAGTGGTACAGTGTTACAGTGCTACAGTGTTACAGTGGTTCAGTGTTACAGTGGTACAGTATTACAGTGCTACAGTGCTACAGTGTTACAGTGGTACAGTGGTACAGTGTCACAGTGCAGTTAGTGTTACAGTGTCACAGTGTCACAGTGCTACAGTGTTGCAGTGCAATTAATGTTACAGTGTTACAGTGCAGTTAGGTCCCTTGGTCTCTCCTGCTTTCATCTCCTGGACCACCACTTTTTAGGATGAAAATATGAAATATATATCTTCTAACTAGAGTCAAATGTTGACGTCTGTCTACGCTGAGACATTCCATGACATCACAGACCCTCCCTCTTGCCTCGTTTTTTCTGGCGTTCCTCCGTCTGTCCTCTGTTTCTCTTCTCCGCCAACTTCTCTCCTCCCGCTCTGTCCCTCTCGCCCACCCTCGCTCTCTCCTTCCTTCCGTTGTGTTATGAGTCGGAACAGGACCTTGGCAGAAAGAATTTGGTGGCATGAGCACAGTAGGCTGAGAGCGAGGGAGGGAGAGAAAGAGAGAAAGAGGAGGCCGAGAGAAGTTGAAGAGACGTTCTGAGTGTTACAGCCAGTCAGAGTGTTACAGCCAGACATGAGTGTTACAACCAGTCAGAGTCTTACAACCAGTCAGAGTGTTACAACCAGTCAGAGTGTTACTGTCAGTCAGAGTGTTACTGCCAGTCAGAGTGTTACTGCCAGTCAGAGTGTTACAACCAGTCAGAGTGTTACTGCCAGTCAGAGTGTTACAGCCAGTCAGAGTGTTACAGCCAGTCAGAGTGTTACTGCCAGTCAGAGTGTTACAGCCAGTCAGAGTGTTACAGCCAGTCAGAGTGTTACAGCCAGTCAGAGTGTTACAACCAGTCAGAGTGTTACAACCAGTCAGAGTGTTACATCCAGTCAGAGTGTTACATCCAGTCAGAGTGTTACTGCCAGTCAGAGTGTTACAGCCAGTCAGAGTGTTACATCCAGTCAGAGTGTTACATCCAGTCAGAGTGTTACTGCCAGTCAGAGTGTTACATCCAGTCAGAGTCTTACATCCAGTCAGAGTGTTACATCCAGTCAGAGTGTTACAGCCAGTCAGAGTGTTACATCCAGTCAGAGTGTTACAGCCAGTCAGAGTGTTACAGCCATTCAGAGTTTTACATCCAGTCAGAGTTTTACATCCAGTCAGAGTGTTACAGCCAGTCAGAGTGTTACAGCCATTCAGAGTTTTACATCCAGTCAGAGTGTTACAGCCATTCAGAGTTTTACATCCAGTCAGAGTGTTACATCCAGTCAGAGTTTTACATCCAGTCAGAGTGTTACTGCCAGTCAGAGTGTTACATCCAGTCAGAGTGTTACAGCCAGTCAGAGTGTTACAGCCATTCAGAGTTTTACATCCAGTCAGAGTGTTACTGCCAGTCAGAGTGTTACATCCAGTCAGAGTGTTACAGCCAGTCAGAGTGTTACAGCCAGCAAGGATGTTATAGTCACTGTATTAAAGTCAGTGTGTAGAGGAAGTTGGTTCAAATGGAAAACCACAATGGTTCTTCTGGTTCTCAGGAACACCATGGGACATGTGTAATATTGTCCTCTTTCATTTCCTTCTATGACTCCCTTGTCTTCTGTTACATGGTTTTGAAATCCTGCAGTGTTTTCTTACAGGAAGGGAAAGAGGCCTCCTATGGTTTGACTCCTGCACTGTCTGAGAATAGTGGGAGGGAATGTGTGTGTAAGAAATGTTAGGAGACACGTGGATGAATGTCAGAATCTGAGGTCAAATTGGAAAAACCGTGAGATCTTGTTGCAGGGTGTGTGTGTGTGTGTGTGTATGTGTGCGTGTGCGTGTGTGTGTGTGTGTGTGTGTGTGTGTGTGTGGCTCCCCCGTGGTGCCTATGGACTAGTCAGGCTGAGGGGGAAGAGCCTGAGCCTGCAAGTGTAGATATCTCCTCTGGCCAAGGAATCCACACACACACACACACACACACACAGACAACACACACTGACGACACATGGACGACGATACACACCCACCAAAAGAAAAGGCAGCCCTTCTAACACAAACAGAGAGCTTGTTTGTTGTTTTGGAGTCTTCCCTTCCATAAAGAATAGTTTTCTTCTGTCTCTGTCACAACTAGTCTGGCCTGTTTCCTTAGAAGGTGGGGTTTCAGAGATGTTAAATACTCTAAAAATAACATTTATAAATAACCTAAAAATAAAAGGAAGAAGGAAGACAGAATGAAAGAGGAAGTGGAGGATGTAGACGGTGACAGAATGAATCCCTCCTTTATTATCTTTCTCCCTCTCTGTTTCTCTCTCTCAGACTGGCATTCTAGCAGTCTGATGCGACAGAGTGGGAAGGGGAGAGAGGGGGAGAGAGAGAAAGAAAGAGAAAAAGGAGAGAGGAAGTGGAGAAAGAATAACCCAGAGTTGGAAAAGAAGGACAACTCCATGGAAATGTTTAGATGGCACAGCAGTTATCACTTCATGGCTGGTGTGAGCTCACAATGGGAGAAATGGGTACAATGGTCTTGACAGCAGGACTATTTTTACCAGTCTGAAACAAACGGGATATCCGTAGTGATAAGAGAACTGTCATGGAGAACAAACTAGACTAGTGTGTTGTGTAAATGTCAGGAGGAGTTGGATTACAGACTCACCATGTCACCGCAGGACTCTGCTAGGAATATAGTGGGAAATACGCAAACGTCTGTGTGTGTGTGTGTGTGTGTGTGTGTGTGTGTGTGTGTGTGTCTAAACCTAACTCCAGTTACCTAACATCTGCACACAATTCCACCCCCATTCCCACAGCTATAACAGCCAGTAATGACTGTGAAACTCACTGCTGCAATTCTCTTTTATGATGTTGTTTTCTCTGCTCGTTGTGTCTTAGTTTCAATATGGGCTATTGACCTGTCTCTCTTTTATCACCTGTCTACTGTTTGATCATGTCAGCTGTGGGGGAACTTTGTTACCACAATCCACTGGCCTTGCTGAATCATTTTCCTGACCTCTTATCGCTCTATATCGGGATTTAATTAAGCGGTGCACACACACACACACACACACACACACACACACACACACACACACACACACACACGCACACGCACACGCACACGTGTGAAGAATTTGAGCATTGGAGATTGGTCAAAACCACCATATGGTGCCCCACTGCTATACGACTGGAGGATCAACTACCCTGCAGAGACCTGAACCATAGAAGAAGAACGGGCATTCCATGGAACCATAGAAGAAGAACGGGCATTCCATAGAAGAAGAACAGACATTCCATGGAACCATAGAAGAAGAACAGGCATTCCATAGAACCATAGAAGAAGAACGGGCATTCCATAGAACCATAGAAGAAGAACAGGCATTCCATAGAACCATAGCTCAAGATCAAGCATTCTAATTCCAAGCAACTGTTTATGGCAGCATTCCAATTCAAAGCAATGTTTTATTGGGTGTAGGGTAGGGGATGTTCTTACAAACCATTCTACTCAGTGTGTTGTGGTGATGATGTCATCTCCTTCAACTCCCGGGCCTAGCTGGCTGGCTGTTTGATGTTGGATGTAAGATCTTTGTTGGTTTAGGAGGGAGTTTCAGACCCCACTGGAATGGAGAGAGGGATTCAAGGAAGGAGGAGACAAGAGGAGAGGCATGAGAAGAGAGAAGAGGGGAGGAGAGTACATGCATTGCTCTGGAGATTAACCAGCAGCTACATTACATTTGATTAGATTAACAAACCTTTATAGAAAATAAAATTAGATTAACAAACCCCTAAAGTAAATTAGATTAACAAACCTCTACAGTAAATGAGATAAGATTAACAATCCCCTACAGTAAACAAGATTAGATTAATAAACCCCTGCAGTAAACTAGACTAGATTAACAATCCTCTACAGTAAATTTGATTAGATTAACAAACCCCTACAGTAAACTAGATTAGATTAGCAATCCTCTACACTAAATTAGATTAACAAACCCTTACAGTAAACTAGATTAGATTAACAAACCTCTACAGTAAATGAGATAAGATTAACAATCCCCTACAGTAAACAAGATTAGATTAACAAACCCCTGCAGTAAACTAGATTAGATTAACAATCCTCTACAGTAAATTTGATTAGATTAACAAACCCTTACAGTAAACTAGATTAGATTAGCAATCCTCTACAGTAAATTGGATTAGATTAACAAACCCCTGCAGTAAACTAGATTAGATTAACAATCCTCTACAGTAAATTAGATTAGATTAACAAATCCCTACAGTAAACTAGATTAGATTAACAATCCTCTACTGTAAATTAGATTAGATTAACAATCCCCTACAGTAAATTAGATTAACAAACCCCTGCAGTAAACTAGACTAGATTAACAATCCTCTACAGTAAATGAGATTAGATTAACAATCCTCTACAGTAAATTGGATTAGATTAACAAACCTCTACAGTAAATTAGATTAACAACCCCTACAGTAAATTAGATTAGATTACATTAACAAACCCCTAAAGTCAACTAGATTAGATGAACAAACCTCTACCATAAACTAGATTAGATTAACAAACCCCTTGTAATGCTCCGGGTGTCGTGGGTGTGGAGTCAAATGCAGGAGACAGAGAGTTCAATGCTGCGCGTCTTTTAATCGCACCAATGCACCACAGGGTGCTCACAAAAACGTTACGTTCCCAAAACACAGGGAATCAAAAATGTACAATGGGAAACAATCCCGACCGGACACTAACACGTGCCTATACCACAGAGCCGAAGGTTACATAGAAATAATCCCGCACAACAACCAGGCGGGCCGGCTGTCTAATAAAGACAAACTAATTAAACATTCACAGGTGCTACCACTCAACATACAAGGAGGGGAAGGAAAAACAATCAGTGACAGCTAATAGGCCGGTGACGACGACCGCCGAGCGCCACCTGCCCGGGAAAGGGAAACACCCTCGGTCGGACTCGTGACAGTACCCCCCCCCCTGACGCGCGGCTCCCGCAGCGCGCCGACACCGGCCTCGAGGTCGCCCCGGAGGACGAGGCGCAGGGCGATCCGGATGGAGGCGATGGAAATCCCTCAACATGGAGGGATCCAAGATGTCCCCCACCGGTACCCACCACCTCTCCTCCGGACCGTACCCCTCCCAGTCCACGAGGTACTGCAGGCCCCTCACCCGGCGTCTTGAGTCCAGAATGGCCCGGATCGTGTACGCCGGGGACCCCTCGATGTCCAGCGGGGGGGGGGGGGGGGGACCTCCGGTACCTCACTGTCCTGCAGGGGACCAGCTACCACCGGCCTGAGGAGAGACACATGAAACGAGGGGTTAATACGATAATAGGAAGGGAGTTGTAATCGATAACACACCTCGTTTATCCTCCTCAGGACTTTAAAGGGCCCTACACACTGCGGACCCAGCTTCCGGCAGGGCAAGCGGAGAGGTAGGTTTCGGGTCGAGAGCCAGACCCTGTCCCCCGGTACAAACACGGGGGCCTCACTGCGGTGGCGGTCAGCACTCCTCTTCTGCCGTCCACTCGCTTGTCGTAGAGATTCCTGGACGGCCCTCCAGGTCTCCTTGGAGCGCTGTACCCATTCCTCCACCGCAGGAGCCTCGGTCTGGCTCGGATGCCATGGTGCCAGGTCCGGCTGGTACCCCAACACACACTGAAAAGGGGACACGTTAGTAGAGGAGTGGCGTAGTGAGTTCTGAGCCATTTCAGCCCAGGGAATGTATCGTGCCCACTCCCCTGGCCGATCCTGGCAATACGACCGCAGAAACCTACCCACCTCCTGGTTCACTCTCTCCACCTGCCCATTACTCTCGGGGTGATAACCGGAGGTCAGGCTGACAGAGACCCCCAAACGTTCCATGAACGCTCTCCATACCCGGGACGTGAATTGGGGGCCCCGATCAGAAACGATGTCCTCCGGCACCCCGTAGTGCCGGAAGACATGGGTGAATAACGCCTCCGCAGTCTGTAGGGCTGTAGGGATACCGGGCAATGGGAGGAGACGGCAGGACTTAGAGAACCGATCCACAATCACCAGAACCGTGGTGTTCCCCTGAGACGGCGGGAGATCGGTTAGGAAATCTATGGACAGATGTGACCATGGCCACTGTGGAACAGGGAGGGGTTGTAGCTTCCCTCTAGGAAGGTGCCTAGGAGCCTTAATCTGAGCGCACACTGAACAGGAGGAGACATAACCCTTAACGTCCTTAGCCAACGTAGGCCACCAATACCTCCCCTGAAGGCTCCCCACTGTCCTCGTCACCCCAGGGTGACCCGAGGAGGGTAGGACGTGAGCCCACCGAATCAGTTTGTCCCGAACACCAAGCGGCACGTACCTTCGCCCCGCTGGACACTGAGGAGGCGCGGGTTCAGCCCGTAACGCCCGCTCGATGTCCGAGTCCACCTCCCATACCACTGGGGCTACCAGCTTCGAGGCGGGAAGGATGGGAGTAGGTTCGGTGGACCCATCCTCCGTGTCATAAAAGCGGGACAGTGCGTCAGCCTTCACGTTCTGGGAGCCCGGTCTATAAGACAAAGTAAATCGGAACCGGGTGAAGAACATGGCCCACCTTGCATGACGTGAGTTAAGTCTCCTAGCTGCCCGAATATACTCCAGATTCTGGTGGTCGGTCCAGATGAGAAAGGGGTGTTTAGCCCCCTCAAGCCAGTGTCTCCACACCTTCAGAGCTCTAACCACCGCTAGCAACTCCCGGTCCCCCACATCATAGTTACGCTCCGCTGGGCTGAGCTTCCTTGAGAAGAAAGCGCAGGGTCGGAGTTTTGGTGGCGTACCCGAGTGCTGTGATAGCACGGCACCCACCCCAGCCTCGGACGCGTCCACCTCCACTATGAATGCCAGAGAGGGGTTCAGATGCGCCAACACGGGCGCATCAGTAAACAGCGCCTTCAACTTGTTGAATGCTCCGTCCGCCTCTGCTGACCACTGCAAACGCACCGGGCCCCCCTTCAGCAGTGAGGTGATGGGAGCCGCTACCTGGCCAAAACCCCGGATAAACCTCCGGTAGTAGTTGGCAAAACCCAGAAACCGCTGCACCTCCTTTACCGTGGTCGGAGTCGGCCAATTACGCACGGCCCTAATGCGGTCACCCTCCATCACTACCCCCGAGGTGGAAATGCGATATCCCAGAAAAGAGACGGCTCGTTTAGAGAACACGCATTTCTCAGCCTTGACGTATAGGTCATGCTCCAGCAGTCTACCAAGCACCTTGCGCACCAGAGACACATGCGCGGTGTGAGTGGCCGAGTAGATCAGAATGTCATCGATATAAGCCACCACTCCCTGCCCGCACAGGTCCCTGAGAATCTCGTCTACAAAGGATTGGAAAACGGCTGGAGCATTCTTTAACCCATACGGCATGATGAGGTACTCATAGTGGCCTGATGTAGTACTAAATGCGGTTTTCCACTCGTCTCCCTTCCGAATACGCACCAAACTATACGCGCTCCTGAGATCCAGTTTTGTGAAGAACTGCGCTCCGTGGAACGATTCCACCGCCGTAGCGATGAGAGGTAGAGGGTAACTATACCCCACTGTGATGGCGTTTAGACCTCTATAATCGATACACGGACGCAAGCCTCCCTCCTTTTTCCTCACAAAAAAGAAACTTGAGGAGACAGGTGAAATGGAGGACCGAATGTACCCCTGTCCCAGCGCCTCCGTGACATATGTCTCCATTGCCAACGTCTCCTCCTGGGACAGCGGGTACACGTGACTCTTGGGAAGCGAAGCGTCTACCTGGAGATCTATCGTACAATCCCTTCCCGGTCGATAAGGTGGTAATTTAGTCGCTTTCACTTTACTGAAAGCGATTGCCAAATCGGCATACTCGGGGGGAATGCACACCGTGGAACCCTGGTCTGGACTCTCCACCGACGTGGCACCGATGGAAACTCCCAAACACCTTCCAGAACACTCCTCTGACCACCCCTGGAGAACCCCCTGTCTCCACGAAATTTTAGGATTGTGCCGGTCCAGCCAGGGAGTCCCTAGCACCACTGGAAACGCAGGCGAATCAATAATAAAGAAACTGATAAGCTCCCTATGATTCCCCTGCGTCACCATGTCCAGTGGGACCGTGGTCTCCCTGACCATCCCTGACCCTAATGGCCGGCTATCTAGGGAGTGCACGGGGAAAGGAGAATCTATCGGCACCAGCGGAACCCCTAACTTAAGGGCGAGTCCGCGATCCATAAAGTTCCCAGCTGCGCCTGAATCGACTAGCGCCCTATGCTGGGAAGAGGGAAAAAAGCGAAGGAAAAAAGTTAAGACAAACATGTGGCCAACAGGGGGTTCTGGGTGAGTTTGATGCTGACTCACCTGGGGTGATCGAGAAGCGTTCCGCCTGCCATCTCTACTCCCAGACGGACCCCCCCAGCACCGATCAGACGTGTGTCCTCTCCGACCACAGTTGGTGCAGGGAAGGCCTCCTCCTCCGGTATCCCTCGGCGCAGCCCCTCCCAACTCCATCGGAATGGGAGCGGAGGGGCTGGGTGGTGGAACGCACAGGACCCTCTCTGAACGCCCGCGGGCAGCCAGCAGATTATCCAGTCGAATGGACATGTCAATCAGCTGATCCAGTGACAGAGTGGTGTCCCGACACGCTAACTCCCGGCGGACGTCCTCTTGGAGACTACACCTGTAGTGGTCCATGAGGGCCCTGTCGTTCCACCCAGATCCGGCTGCCAAGGTCCGGAACTCCAGCGCGTAATCCTGGGCGCTCCTCCTCTCCTGCCTGAGGTGAAATAGTCGTTCTCCCGCCGCTCGGCCGTCTAGAGGGTGATCAAACACGGCACGGAAGCGGCGGGAAAACTCTGGGTAGTGCTCCCGCGCTGAGTCTGGACCATTCCAGACCACGTTCGCCCATTCCAGGGCACGACCCGTGAGGCAGGAGATGAGGACACTCACCCTCTCTTCTCCTGAGGGAGTGGGTCTGATGGTGGCCAGGTATAGCTCCAGCTGGAGCAGAAACCCCTGGCAACCCGCCGCCGCTCCATCATAAGCCCTCGGTAGCGTCAGACGGAGGGTGCTGGAGTCGGGAGATGGGGAGTCCGGAACCGTGGGTGCCGAAGGTGGAGAGAGGAGCCCACTCCTCTCCCATCTGTCCATTCTCTGCATCACTTGATCCATCGCGGATCCGATCCGATGAAGGACGGTGGTGTGGTGGAGAACCCGTTCCTCCATCGATGGGAGAGGGTTGGCTGCTGCTCCTGCTGACTCCATTCAATTTGATAGGTGCGGGATTCTGTAATGCTCCGGGTGTCGTGGGTGTGGAGTCAAATGCAGGAGACAGAGAGTTCAATGCTGCGCGTCTTTTAATCGCACCAATGCACCACAGGGTGCTCACAAAAACGTTACGTTCCCAAAACACAGGGAATCAAAATGTACAATGGGAAACAATCCCGACCGGACACTAACACGTGCCTATACCACAGAGCCGAAGGTTACATAGAAATAATCCCGCACAACAACCAGGCGGGCCGGCTGTCTAATAAAGACAAACTAATTAAACATTCACAGGTGCTACCACTCAACATACAAGGAGGGGAAGGAAAAACAATCAGTGACAGCTAATAGGCCGGTGACGACGACCGCCGAGCGCCACCTGCCCGGGAAAGGGAAACACCCTCGGTCGGACTCGTGACACCCCTACTGTAAATTAGATTAGATTAACAATCCCCTACAGTAAATTAGATAAATTAACAAACATCTACAGTAAATGAGATTAGATTAACAAACCCCTACAGTAAACTAGATTATATTAACAATCCTCTACAGTAAATTAGATTAACAAACCCCTGCAGTAAACTAGACTAGATTAACAATCCTCTACAGTAAATTAGATTAGATTAACAAACCCCTACAGTAAACTAGATTAGATTAACAAACCTCTACAGTAAATTCTATCTGGATCTAGAAATGCTGAGAAGAACTGAAAGTCTAGCTGTAATATAATGGTTTCTCAGTTCCTCTGAACCAGGATGAAACTACAGAGATAAAGAAAAGGGAGTGGGAGGATGGAGGGAAGGAGGAAGGGACGTAATTCAAACACAATCAAGATGTCACCGAGGTGAGTGTAAATACGAAGAGAGGGAACTCCCAGACTCACACCTGTAACAGAACAATCACTGGCTTGTCTCAGCAGAAGAGCGCTCAGCTGTCAGATGGGTGTCTTGGGATGGGCGTATGTGTCTGTGTGCATGAATGGGGAAACACAAACAGGTGTAGAGGTTTCTAAGGAAGGGTGCACACACACACACACACACACACACACACAACAGTAAGTATCTAGTTTCAGAGACGACCTGGAGACCCCGGCTTGTCCCTTTCACTGCTCTACTTCCAGACCTGGGGTTTGTTTACCATGGTCTCTTTCTCCCTTTCCTTCCTGTGTATGAGGGACACAGATGGACCAAGGACCAAGGAGTGTGTGTGTGTGTGTGTGTGTGTGTGTGTGTGTGTGTGTGTGTGTGTGTGTGTGTGTGTGTGTGTGTGTGTGTGTGTGTGCGTGCGCGTGCGTGCGTGTGTGTCTGTGTGTGAAATGGCACCTTTTTCCCTAAGTAATGCAATACCTGGTACTTGTGATCTGGTCAACACTAGCGCACTGAAGGTAACAGTGTGTTATCTCAGAAAAGCCCTGTGTGTAAGGTAATCAGGACCCCAGAAAGTGCTGACTAGATTAATCTGTCTGTCTGTCTGTCTGTCTGTCTGTCTGTCTGTCTGTCTGTCTGTCTGTCTGTCTGTCTGTCTGTCTGTCTGTCTGCCTGTCTGTCTGTCTGTCTGTCTGTCTGTCTGTCTGTCTGTCTGTGACTACGAGGTGAGAGAGTGATAACAACGTCATTGTCTCCCTCCCTCCTTTTGTGCTGCGTCTGATTCCGGACATGGGTGTTAGGGAAAGGGGATCAGAAAGAGAGAGGGAGAGAGAGATTTTCACAATGAAGCACAAAGAGCGGTTCTCTCTGACTCACTGCTTCTCACCAAGAGAGGAAAAGGTTCTGAGTAATCACTATAACCACCCTCGACACCACACGGTCCCTCTGTCTCAGCTGTTACTACCAACCAACACCTCTACTAAACTGTACAGTAAAACAGTATAACCACACTCACAGTAATACAGAGTTTATGTAGAAGCATATCTGATAGCTTTAAGTAACCTTTAATTAACTAGGCAAGTCAGTTAAGAACAAATACTTATTTTCAATGACGGCCTAGGAATAGTGGGTTAACTGCCTTGCAACCTTTTAGTTACCTTTTAGTCTAACCCTCTAACCACTAGGCTACCTGCCGCCCTTTATGAGACTACTCACTGAGTCAGGATATTGCTGTTCAATCAGAGATGTGTGTTTGTCACTGTGTGTGTGTGTGTGTATGTGTGTGTGTGTGTGTGTGTGTGTGTGTGTGTGTGTGTGTGTGTATGTGTGTGTGTGTGTGTGTGTGTGTGTGTGTGTGTGTGTGTGCAGCACGAGGCACTAGTTAAATCAAGTGAGAGCCGGCAGGCCCCAGAGGGACAGTTAGTGGTCCATGTAGTAAGCCCTACTCAACTCTGTCCCTATTCAGCACACACAGACAACATGGATCTGATTACTTCTGCAGTCCCCATTCAGCACACACACACACACACCCACACTCCAGAGGAGAGCCCAAACACTCTCGGATGCTGTGTGTGTGTGTCTCCATGTGTGTGTGGATGTGTGTGTGTGTGTGTGTGTGTGTGTCCGCGTGTGCGTGTGCGTGTGGGGTGTGTATCTGAAACATGTCAGGGCGAGGTCGGGGGGAAGTCTGCCACGAGGCTCTCGCTCAGAGAAAAGCCATCATCCATGACCTCATCGAGGGAAAAATCCCCTTCTCCTCTCCTCCTCTCATCTCCCTCTCTCCTTTCCTCTCTTCTCCTCCTCTCCCTCCACATTCCTTCTCTCTGACCAGAGATCCCACACTGTCTCAACTCAGCGGGAGAGAGGGAACAAAAGAAAGGAGAGGAAGAGAAAAGGAGGGGAAAGTATTGCGGTCAGAGACCCCAGTAATTGCCTGAGGGCTCTGGGGCAGGCCGCACAGAGAGAGGCAGAGATAGAGAGAGAGAGATAGAGAGAGAGAGCAACCTTGGGATAATCCTCTGCATTATCATTAACAGCAGACTCATATATTTCCTCAGCGAAATCAATGTACTGAACAAATGTCAAATTGGCTTTTTACCAAATTACCATACAACAGATCACATATGTATCCTGCACACCTTAATTGACAAACAAACAAACCAAGTCTTTGCATGCTTTGTTGATATTAAAAAAGCTTTTGATTTAATTTGGCACAAGGGCCTGCTATACAAATTGATGGAATGTGGTGTTGGGGAAAAACAAACGACTTTATAAAATACATGTACACAAACAACAAGTGTGCAGTTAAAATTGTCCAAAAAACCCCACACACATTTCTTTCCACAGGGATGGGGGGTGAGACAGGGATGCAGCTTAAGCCCCACCCTCTTCAACATATTTCAACAAATTGGCGTGGGCACTAGAACAGTCTGCAGCACCGGGCCTCACCCTACTAGAATCTGACGTCAAATGTCTACGGTTTGCTGATGATCTGGTGTTTCTGTCCCCAAACAAGGAGGGCCTACAGCAGCACCTAGATCTTCTGTACAGATTCTGTCAAACCTGGGCCCTGACAGTAAATCTCAGTAAGACCAAAATAATGGTGTTCCAAAAAAGGTCCAGTTTCCAGGACTACGAATTCAAATTCCATCTAGATACCGTTGCCTGAGAGCACACTAAAATGATACATACCTCAGCCTGAACATTAGCGCCACAGGTAACTTCCAGAAAGCTGTCAACGATCTGAGAGACAAGGCAAGAAGGGCCTTCTATGCCATCAAAAGGAACATAACATTTGACATACCAATTAGGATCTGGCTAAAAAATACTTGAATCAGTTATTGAACCCGTTGTCCTTTATGGTTGTGGGGTCTGGGATCCGCTCACCAAACAAGACTTCACAAAATGGGACAAACACCAAATTAAGACTGCATGCAGAATTCTGCAAACATATGCTCAGTGTACAACGTAAAACATCAAATAATGCATGTAGAGCAGAATTAGGCCGATACCCACTAATTATCAAAATCCAGGAAAGAGCCATTGAATTCTGCAACCACCTAAAAGGAAGAAATTCTCAAACCTTCCATAAAAAAGCCTTCACCTACAGAGAGATGAACCTGGAGAAGAGTCCCATAAGCAAGCTGGTCCTGGGGCTCTGTTCACAAACACAAACAGACCCCACAAAGCCCCGGACAGCAACACAATTAAACCCAACCAAATCATGAGAAAACAAAAAGATAATTACTTGACACATTGGAAAGAATTTACCAGAACACAGAGCAAACTGGAATACTATTTGGTCTTAACAGAGAGTACACAGTGGCAGAATACCTGACCACTGTGACTGACCCAAAATTAAGGAAATCTTTGACTATGTACAGACTTGGTGAGCATAGCTTTGCTATTGCGAAATTATATGAAAAAAATGTATATTTCTACTATCAGATTGTTTGTTCCACTGACATCAAATTACGTTAACCACAGAAGAAAGAGGGTTTAAAAAAACCTCCTTCCTCCTGCTCGCTCTAACCACAGCCTCCATCCCTCTTTCTCATCATTCCGCCCCTCTCTCCCCTGACATCCGTCTACTTCTCTTTTGCCAGGCTCTACTCTGTCATTCTGCAGACCAGCCAGCACACGTTAGGCTGGTCCCCACAAACCACAGTACACACACACACACACACACTTGGCCAAGAGCGGATATGGGAGGGTTAGAGGATGGAGTCACTGCAACCTAAGGGGCAGAGAAAACAAATGAGTCAAACATAAGTCATCTTGTCTACCCTCTCCCCCTCTTCCTCTCTTCCTCTCCCCCTGTCTTCCTCTCCCCCTCTCTTCGATCCTCCCCTCTCTTCCTCTCCCCCTCTCTTCGATCCTCCCCTCTCTTCCTCTCCCCGTCTCTTCTCTCCTCCCCTCTCTTCCTCTCCCCCTCTCTCCTCTCCTCCTCACTCTCTTTTCCTCCCTCTCCCCCTCTCCCCCTCCCTCTCCTACTCTCCTCCCCTCTCTCTACTCTCCTCCTTCTCCCTCTCCCCACTCTCTCCTCTCCTCCTCTCCCCCTCTCTTCCACTCTTCCCCTCTCCTCCCCTCTCTCCAATCTCTCTTTTCCTCCATCTCCCCCTCTCTCCTCTCGGCCCTCTCCTCCTCTCCTCTCCTGCCCTCCCTCCCTCTCCTCCTCTTGTCCCTCACTCTACTCTCCTCTCCTCCTCTCCCCCCTCTTCTCTTCTCTCCTCCCTCTCCCACTCTCTCCTCTTCGCTTCTCTACTCTTATCCCCCTTCTCTCTTCTCCTCCCTCTCCCCCCGCTCTCTCCTCTCCTCTCCTCTCCCCCCCTCTCACCTCTCCTCATCTCCTCGCTCTCTTCTCTCCTCCTGTCTCACTGTAATGTGAGTCTTTGAGGAGCTTCTGCAGGCTTAAATATACTGAGAATGTAATAGTGTGATCAAGATACATAACAAGTGTCTGTCCAACACCATGAGATCAACCCTGGGGAATCTGCTGGCATCTCTACCCAGTCACACATACACATAGTGAGAGAGTGGAGCTGTATGCCATGGCTATTTATGCTCAGAGGAGAACATGCAGAAATACCAAGGAACACACAGAGCAGACGGCTGGAGAGAGAGAGGAGGAGAGGAGAAGAGAAGGGAGGAGGAGAGGATAGGTCACTGAGGTCCTATAAAGGGGGGTGGAGGAGAGGAGAGGTCGCTGAGGTCCTACAGAGGGGGGAGGAGGGGAGGGGAGAAGGAGGAGAGGAGTGTTCACTGAAATCCTACAGAGGGGGGAGGAGTAGAGGTCACTGAGTTCCTACAGAGGAGGGAGGAGGGGAGGAGAGATCACTGAGGTCCTACAGAGGGGGGAGGAGGGGAGGGGAGGAGGAGGAGAGGAGTGTTCACTGAAATCCTACAGAGGGGGGAGGAGTAGAGGTCACTGAGGCCCTACAGAGGGGGGAGGAGGGGAGGGGAGGTCACTGAGGTCCTACAGAGGAGGGAGGAGGGGAGGAGAGATCACTGAGGCCCTACAGAGGGGGGAGGAGGGGAGGAGAGGTCACTGAGGTCCTACAGAGGGGGAGGAGGGGAGGAGAGGTCACTGAGGTCCTACAGAGGGGGGAGGAGGGGAGGAGAGGTCACTGAGGTCCTACAGAGGGGGGAGGAGGGGAGGAGAGGTCACTGAGGTCCTACAGAGGGGGGAGGAGAGGTTACTGAGGTCCTACAGAGGGGGGAGGAGGGGAGGAGAGATCACTGAGGTCCTACAGAGGGGGGAGGAGGGGAGGAGAGATCACTGAGGCCCTACAGAGGGGGGAGGAGAGGTCACTGAGGTCCTACAGAGAGGGGAGGAGGGGAGGAGAGGTCACTGAGGTCCTACAGAGGGGGGAGGAGGGGAGGAGAGGTCACTGAGGCCCTACAGAGGGGGGATAGAGGGTATTAGGTAGATATATCTATGATAGACAGAGAGGAAGGAGAGGAGTGGGGGAGAGAGGGAGGAGGAGGGAGGAGAGGAGAGTGGTGACAGACAGAGAGGAAGGCGAGGAGTGGGGGAGAGAGGAAGGAGGAGGGAGGAGAGGAGAGTGGTGACAGACAGAGACAGTTCTCTCCTCTAACTCTTTGATCCCACTGAGCCACAGGCAGAAGCAAAGACTAGTCAGCACCTCTGCTGCCAACTCACTCTCTCCCTCCCTCTCATCCTCTCTCAACCTCTATCCCTCCCTCTCTCATCCAGTTCTCCATCTCTCTCATCCTCTCTCTCTCCCACCCTCTCTCTCATCCTCTCTCTCCCACCCTCTCTCTCATCCTCTCTCTCCCACCCTCTCTCTCATCCTCTCTCTCTCCCACCCTCTCTCTCATCCTCTCTCTCTCCCACCCTCTCTCTCATCCTCTCATCCTTTTTCAATCCGTACCTCTCTCATCTTCTATCACTCTTTCCGGCCTTCTCTCTCATCTTCTATCACTCTATCCGGCCTTGTCTCTCATCTTCTATCACTCTATCCGGCCTTCTCTCTCTCTCATCTTTTCTCACACAATTTTACCCTCTTTTACTCACCCTGACCCACTCTCCATCTTTTTTGTTTGTTTCTCACTATACCCACTCACTTCTTTTTTCACTCCCCCTCTCTGCATCTCCCTTTCCTTGTCTTCCTTGCCGTTACCAGTGCACCAAGTCTGGAACAAACAGGACCCTAAACAGCTTCTACCCCCAAGCCATTATACTGCTAAACAAGACTGCAAAATAGCTAATCAAATGGCTACCTGAACTACCTGCATTTATCCTTTTTGCACTGACTTTGTTGAACTGAGTTATGAAAACACACTGGACTCTGCCCACACACTGGACTCTACCCATACTACCCACACACTCTACTCTACCCACACTATCCACACACTGGACTCTACCCACACACTGGACTCTACCCACACTACCCACAAACTGGACTCTACCCACATTACCCACACACCAGACTCTACCCACGCAACCTATACACTGGACTCTACCCACACTACCCACACACTGGACTCTACCCACACACTGGACTCTACCCAAACACTGGACTCTACCCACACTACCCACACACTGGACTCTACCCACATTATGCACTCACTGGACTCTACCCACACTACCCACACACTGGACTCTACCCACTCACTGTACTCTACCCACACTACCCACACACTGGACCCTACACACACTACCTACACACTGGACTCTACCCACATTACCCACACACTGGACTCTACCCACACTACCTACTCACTGGACTCTACCCACACTACCTACTCACTGGACTCTACCCACACTACCTACTCACTGGACTCTACCCACACTACCTACTCACTGGACTCTACCCACACTACCTACACACGGGACTCTACCCACACACTGTACTCTACCCACATTACCCACACACTGAACTCTACCAACACTACCCACACACTGGACTCTACCCATATTACCCACACACTGGACTCTACCCAAACACTGGACTCTAACCACACTACCCACACACTGGACTCTGCCCACACTACCCACACACTGGACTCTGCCCACACTACCCACACACTGGACTCTACCCACACTACCTACATACTGGACTCTACCCACACTACCCACACACTGGACTCTACCCACACTACCTACATACTGGACTCTACCCACACTACCCACACACTGGACTCTGCCCACACTACCCACACACTGGACTCTACCCACACTACCCACACACTGGACTCTGCCCACACTACCCACACACTGGACTCTACCCACACTACTTACATACTGGACTCTACCCACATTACCCACACACTGGACTCTACCCACACTACCCACACACTGGTCTACACACACTGGACTACCCACACTACCTACGCACTGGACTCTACACACACTACCCACACACTGGTCTACACATACTGGACTCTACCCACACACTGGACTCTACCCACACTACCCACACACTGGACACTGCCCACACTATCCACACAGGACTCTACCCACACACTGTACTCTACCCACACACTGCACTACCCACACACTGGACACTACCTACACTACCCACACACTGCACTACCCACACACTGGACATTACCTACACTACCCACACACTGGACTAACTTTACACATTGGACATTGAAATAGTGTGTGTGTGTGTGTGTGTGTGTGTGTGTGTGTGTGTGTGTGTGTGTGTGTGTGTGTGTGTGTGTGTGTGTGTGTGTGTGTGTGTGTGTGTGTGTGTGTGTGTGTGTGTGTGTGTGTGTGTGTGTGTTGGAATGTAGTATGTGTGAGTGTGTGAGTGTGGGTAGAATCCGGTTAGTGGGCATAGAGCTGGTGCAAGAAAGTCCATGCAAATTAAAAGGGGTCACCTTTTGCATAACAGGTGCAAGTCTCTTGGGGTATGTCTCTTTATAAGCTTGGCACATCTAGCCACTGGGATTTTTCCCCATTTTTCAAGGCAAAACTGCTTCAGCTCCTTCAAGTTGGATGGGTTCCACTGGTTTACACCAATCTTTAAGTCATACCACAGATTCTCAATTGGATTGAGGTCTGGGCTTGGACTAGGCCATTCCAAGTCATTTAAATGTTTTCCCTTAAACCACACAGGTGTTGCTTTAGCAGTATGCTTAGGGTTATTTTGTTGCTGGAAGGTGAACCTCCATCCCAGTCTCAAATCTCTGGAAGACTGAAAAAGGTTTCCCTCAAGAATTTCCCTGTATTTAGCGCCATCCATCATTCCTTCAATTCTGACCAGTTTCCCAGTCCCTGCCGATGAAAAACATCCACACAGCATGATGCTGCCACCACCATGCTTCACTGTGGGGATGTTGTTCTCGGGGTGATGAGAAGTGTTGGGTTTGCGCCAGGCATTTTCCTTGATGGTCAAAAATATCAATTTTAGTCTCATCTGACCAGAGTACCTTCTTCCATGTGTTTGGGGAGTCTCCCGCATGCCTTTTGGCGAACACCAAACGTGTTTGCTTATTTTTTTCTTCAAGAAATTTCTTTTTTCTGGCCACTATTCCGTAAAGCCCAGCTCTGTGGAGTGTACGGCTTAAAGTGGTCCTATGGACAGATACTCCAATTTCCGCTGTGAAGCTTTGCAGCTCCTTCAGGGTTATCTTCAGTCTCTTTGTTGTCTCTCTGATTAATGCCCTTCTTGCCTGGTCCGTGAATTTTGGTGGACAACCCTCTCTTGACAGGTTTGTTGCGGTGCCATATTCCTTCCATTTTTTTATAATGGATTTAATGGTGCTCTGTGGGATGTTGAACTTTTTCTGATATTTTTTATAACCCAACCCTGATCTGTACTTCTCCACAACTTTGTCCCAGACCTGTTTGGAGAGCTCCTTGGTCATCATGGTACCGCTTGCTTGGTGGTGCCTCTTGCTTAGTGGTGTTGCAGTCTCTGGGGCCTTTCAGAACAGGTGTATATACACTGAGATCATGTGACAGATCGTGTGACACTTAGATTGCACACAGGTGGACTTTATTTAAATAATTATGCGACTTCTGAAGGTAATTGGTTGCACCAGATCTTATTTGGGGGCTTCATAGCAAAGGGGGTGAATACATAATCACCTACCACTTTTCAGTTGTTGTTTTTTTATAATTTTTTGAATCAAGTCAAAATTCACTTCACCAATTTTACTATTTTGTGTATGTCCATTACATGAAATCCAAATAAAACCCCATTTAAATTACAGATGGTAATGCAACAAAATAGAAAAACGGCAAGGGGGATGAATACTTTTGCAAGGCACTGTAGGTATTACAAACTGGGTCAGGGAGAGGTTGAAAATGTCAGTAAAGACACTTTCGAGCTGGTCAGCGCATGCTCTGAGTACGCATATTGGTACTCCATGGCCCTGCATCCTTGTGAATGTTAACCTGTTTGAAGGTCTTACTCACATCGGCTGCGGAGAGCATGATCACACAGTCGTCCAGAACAGCTGGTGCTTTCATGCTTGCCTCGAAGGAACATGGAAGGCATTTAGCTCGTCTGGTAGGCAGCTCCTGGCTGTGATTCCCTTTGCAATCAGTGATAGTTTGCAGGCCCTGCCACATTTGATGAGCATCAGAGCCAGTGTAGTAGGATTTGATCTTGGTCCTGTATAAATGCTTTGATTCGTTGGAGAGCGCAGCGGGATTTCTTATAAGCGTCCGGATTACTGACCTGCTCCTTGAAAGCGGCAGCTCTAGCATTTAGCTCAGTGCAGATGTTGCCTGTAATCCATGGCTTCTGGTTGGGATATGAATGTGCGGTCACTGTGGGGATGACATCATCCATGCACTTACTAACGAAGCCAATGAATAATGTGGTAAACTCCTCAATGCCAACGGATAAATACAGGAATGTATTTAAGTCTGTGCTTCTAAAACAGTCCTGTAGTTTAGCATCCGCTTCATTGGACCACTTCCGTATTGAGTACGTCACTGGTACTTCCTGTTTTTGCTTGTAAGCAGGAATCAGGATGATAGAGTTGTGGTCAGATTAAGCCAAATAGAGGGCAAGTGAGAGCTTTGTATGCCTCTCTGTGTGTGGAGTAAAGGAGACCTAGAGTTTTTTTTCGCCTCTATTTGCACAGGTGACATGCTGGTGGAAATTGGGTACTGTTTCCTGCATTCAAATCCCTGGCCACTAGGAGCACCGCCTCTGGGTGAGCATTTTCTTGTTTGCTTATGGCCCTATACAGCTCGTTGCATTGGGCATAAACGTTTTTGACTCTATGCACACACACTAGACTCTACCCACACACTCACACATACACTGACACCCCAACACACACATACACACACACACACACACACACTACATATGCCCACACACATAACACACACACACTGCATACTGGCGCCACACATTCACACACACACAAACACACACTTCTCAAACCCATCACATATGCTGCTGCTACAGTCTATTATCTATCCTGTTCCCTAGTCGCTTTACCCCTACTTACTGCATATGTACAGTACATAGCTACAGTTGATGTTTACGTACTGTTGTCATGACTTCCACCGAAGCTGGCTCCCCTGCCTGTTCCGAGCTGCCACCGATCCCTTTTTCCTTTTCTGTTTGTTATGTCTGTATTGATTTCACCTGTTCCTTGTTTGAGATTTCTGCGATAACCCATGAAGGAAACGGCTTGTTTTGAGAACACACATTTCTCAGCCTTGACGTACAGGTCATGCTCCAGCAGTCGCCCAAGTACTTTGCGCACCAGAGACACATGCGTGGCGCGTGTGGCGGAATAGATCAGGATATCATCGATATACACCACCACACCCTGCCCGTGCAGGTCCCTGAGAATCTCGTCTACCAAAGATTGAAAGACGGCTGGAGCATTCTTCAACCCATACTGCATGACGAGGTACTCATAATGGCCAGACGTGGTACTAAACCCGATCTTCCACTCATCTCCCTTCCGGATACGCACCAAATTGTATGGGCTTCTGAGGTCCAGTTTTGTGAAAAAACGCGCTCCGTGAAATGATTCTACCACTGTAGCGATTAGAGGTAGCGGGTAACTAAACCCCACTGTGATGGAATTTAGACCTCTATAATCAATGCACGGACGCAGACCTCCCTCCTTTTTCTTCACAAAAAATAAACTCGAGGAGACGGGTGATGTGGAGGGCCGAATGTACCCCTGTCCCAGAGATTCAGTGATATTTGTCTCCATAGCCACTGTCTCCTCCCATGACAACGGGTACATGTGACTCCTGGGAAGTGCGGCGTTTACCTGGAGGTTTATCGCGCAATCCCCTCGTCGATGGGGTGGTAATTGGGTCAAATAAGCCAAATCGGCATATTCTGAGGGAATGCGCACAGTGGAAACCTGGTCTGGACTCTCCACCGTTGTGGCACCGATGGAAACTCCTCTACACCTACCTGAACACTCCTCTGACTACCCCTGGAGAGCCCCCTGTTTCCACGAAATCATAGGATTGTGATTAGCCAGCCAGGGAATCCCCAGCACCACTGGAAACGCAGGTGAATCAATAAGGAAGAGACTAATCTGCTCCCCATGATCCCCTTGCGTTACCATGCCCAGTGAAACCGTGGCCTCCCTGACCAGCCCTGACCCTAACGGTCGGCCATCTAGGGAGTGCACGGGGAAGGGTTGATCGATTGGCACCAGCGGAATCCCCAGTTTACGGGCGAGTCCGCAATCCATAAAGTTCCCAGCTGCGCTTGAATCGACTAGCGCCTTGTGCTGGAGAGAGGGAGAAAACTCAGGGAAAGAGATTAGTAAAAACATGTGACCAACATGGAGCTCTGGGTGAGTCTGGTGCTGACTCACCTGGGGTGACCGAGTAGTGCTCTGCCTGCCCTCTCAACTCCCAGACGAGATCCTCCAGCACCGATCGGCAGTGTGTCCTCTCCGACCACAACTGGTGAAGTAGGAGCCTCCTCCTCCGGTTCCCCTCGATGCGCCCCCCCCCCCCCCCTAACTCCATAGGGATTGGAGCAGGAAGGCCAGGAGGTGGAACTAACAAGACCCTTTCTGGACGCCCGCAGGCAGCTAGCAGGTTGTCCAGTCGGATCGGTATGTCAATCAGCTCGTCGAGGTAGAGGGTGGCATCCCGACAAGCTAGCTCCCTGCGGACGTCCTCCCGGAGGCTACACCAGTAGTGGTCCATCAGGGCCCTGTCGTTCCATCCCGCTCCAGGGGCCAAGGTCCGAAACTCAAGCGCGAAGTCCTGTGCGCTCCTCGTCTCCTGTCTCAGGTGAAACAGACGTTCACCCGTCGCTCGGCCCTCTGGTGGGTGGTCGAACACAGCCCGGAACTGGCGGGTGAACTCTGGGTAGTGGCCCTCGCCGAGTCTGGGCCATTCCACACTGTGTTGGCCCACTCCAGGGCTCGACCCGTCAGAGAGAAGACGAGGACGCTCACGCTCTCCTCCCCAGAGGGAGTCGGGCGAACGGTAAACAGGTACAGCTCTAACTGGAGCAAGAACCCCTTACACCCAGCCGCCGCTCCATCGTACTCCCTTGGGGGCGTGAGACGAAGAGCGCTGGATCTGGACACCGCCGGAGGAGTAGGTTGAGGAGGAGGAGCTGGAGGCGAGGTAGGGAGGCCACTCCTCTCCCATCGGTCCATTCTCTCCATCATCTTATCCATCGCTGACCCGATTCGGTGAAGGATGGCCGTGTGATGGAGGACACGCTCCTCCATAGATGGGAGAGGGGGTGCAGCTGCTCCTGCTGACTCCATGAATGGTGAAGGCTTCTGTCACACAGCTAGGAGTGGTGGGTGCAGAGTCAAGGCACAGAGAGCAGAGGATTCATAGAAAACCAACTTTATTTCGGTAAACAGGTAAGTGGTCAACGACAACACAACAGGCGCACAAAATATGACCGACCCAAAACAGGACACCAAAAACGTCTGAGAACATACTAAACGCAACCATCCACAGGCAAACAGTTTTTCACCAGATTTCAGTTTACCATCTCCTATAGGCCAGGTTCCCTTAATACTAAGGCCGACGCGGTGTCCCGTCTCTATGACACCGAGGAGCGGTCCATCGATCCTACTCCCATCATTCCAGCTTCATGTCTGGTAGCACCGGTGGTATGGGAGGTGGACGCGGACATCGAGCGGCCGTTACGGTTGGAACCTGCGCCTCCTCAGTGTCCAGCGGGTCGTCAGTACGTAGTGCTTGGTGTTCGTGATCAATTGATTCGGTGGGCCCATACGCTACCCTCTTCGTGTCATCCGGGGATTGAGAGGAGAGTGCGGGGTCTTAGGGGGAAGTACTGGTGGCCCACTTTAGCTAAGGACGTGAGGTTTATGTCTCCTCCTGTTCGGTGTGCGCTCAGAGTAAGGCTCCTAGACACCTGCCTAGAGGGAAGTTACAGCCCCTCCCCGTTCCACAACGGCTGTCGGTGGATTTTTTTCACCGACCTTCCCCCGTCTCAGGGGAACACTACAATCCTGGCTGTTGTGGAACGGTTTTCTAAGTACTGCCATCTCATCCCGTTGCCCGGTCTCCCTACGGCCCTACAGACTGCAGAGGCCTTGTTTACCCACGTCTTCCGGCACTACAGGGTGCCTGAGGACATCGTTTCTGATCGGGGTCCCCAGTTCACGTCCCGAGTGTGGAGGGCGTTTATGGAGCGTCTGGTGGTCTCGATCAGCCTGACCTCGGGTTTTCACCCCAAGAGTAATGGGCAGGTGGAGAGAGTGAACCAGGATGTGGGCAGGTTTCTGCAGTCATATTGCCAGGACCGGCCTGGTGAGTGGGCGAGGTACTTCCCATGGGCGGAGGTGGCTCAGAACTCACTCCGCCACTCCTCCACTAACATGTCACCTTTCCAGTGCGTGTTGGGCTACCAGCCGGTCCTGGCACCGTGGCATCAGAGCCAGACCGAAGCTTCTGTGGTGGTGGAGTGGGTGCAGCACTCAAAGGAGACCTGGAGAACCGTCCAGGAATCACTCAAGCAAGCTGGTGGGCGGCAGAAGCTGGTGACCGTCACCGCAGTGAGGCCCCCTTGTCTGGCTCTCGACCCGGAACCTGCCCCTCCGCCTGCCCTGCCGGAAGATGGGGCCACAGTGTGTGGGGCCATTTAAAGTCCTGAGGTGGATAAACAAAGTGTGTTATAGGTTACAGCTTCCGTCTTGTGTCGACGCGCTGCGGTGTCGGCGCGCTGCTGGGGACGTGCGTCAGGGGGGTAGGGGGGGTACTGTCACGACTTCCACCGAAGGTGGCTCCCCTGCCTGTTCGGGTGGCGCTAGGGCGGTTGTCGTCACCGGTCTACTAGCTGCCAATGATCCCTTTTTCCTTTTCTGTTTGTTATGTCTTTATTGATTATGTCTTTATTGATCCCTGTTCCTTGTTTGAGATTTGTTTTAGGGCTATTTAAGCCGGTTAGGCCCGCCTGCTTTTGTGCGGGCTTGTTTTCTGTTTGTCTGTGGATGGTTGCGTTTAGTATGTTCTCGGACCTTTTTGGTGTCCTGTTTTGGGTCGGTCATATTTTGTGCGCCTGTTGTGTTGTCGTTGACCACTTACCCGTTTACCGAAATAAACTCTGCACCCAGCATTCCTAGATGTGTGACAACTCTACACTTGGTTTGGAGTCATTAAAACTTTTTTTTCAACCACTCCACAAATTTCTTCTTAACAAACTATAGTTTTGGCAAGTCGGTTAGGACATGTGCATGACACAAGTAATTTTTCCAACAATTGTTTACAGAAAGATTATTTCACTTATAATTCACTGTATCACATTTCCAGTGGTTCAGAAGATTACATACACTAAGTTGACTGTGTCTTTAAACAGCTTGGAAAATTCCATAAAATGATGTCATGGCTTTAGAAGCTTCTGATAGGCTAATTGACATAATTTGAGTCAATTGGAGGTGCACCTGTGGATGTATTTCAAGGCGTACCTTCAAACTCAGTGCCTCTTTGCTTAACATCATGGGACAATCAAAAGAAATCAGCCAAGACCTCATTAAAACAATTGGACCTCCACAAGTATGATTCATCCTTGGGAGTAATTTCCAAACGCCTGAAGGTACCATGTTCATTTGTACAAACAATAGTATGCAAGTATAAACACCATGGGACCACGCAGCCATCATACCGCTCAGGAAAGAGACGCGTTCTGTCTCCTAGAGATGAACATACTTTGGTGCGAAAAGTGCAAATCAATCCCAGAACAACAGCAAAGGACCTTGTGAAGATGCTGGAGGAAACAGGTACAAAGTATCTATATCCACAGTAAAACAAGTCCTATATCGACTTAACCTGAAAGGCCACTCAGCAAGGAAGAAGCCACTGCTCCAAAACCGCCATAAAAAAGCCAGACTACTGTTAGCAACTGCACATGGGGACAAAGATGGTACTTTGTGGAGAAATGTCCTCTGTCCTGATGAAACAAAAATAGAACCGTTTGGCCATAATGACCATCATTATGTTTGGAGGAAAAAGGGGGATGCTTGCAAGCCGAAGAACACCATCCCAACCATGAAGCACGGGGGTGGCAGCATCATGTTGTGGGGGTGCTTTGCTGCAGGAGGGCCTGGTGCACTTCACAAAATAGATGGCATCATGAGAAGGGAAAATTTTGCGGATATATTGAAGCAACATCTCAAGACATCAGTCAGGAAACTAAAGCTTTGTCGGAAATGGGTTTGCAAATGGACAATAACCCCAAGCATACTTCCAAAGTTGTGGCAAAATGGCTTAAGGACAGCAAAGTCAAGGTATTGGAGTGGCCATTGCAAAGCCCTGACCTCAATCCCATAGAAAATTTGTCGGCAGAACTGAAAAAGCGTGTGCGAGCAAGGAGGCCTACGAACCTGATTCAATTACACCAACTCTGTCAGGAGGAATGGGCCAAAATTCACCCAACTTATTGTGGGAAGCTTGTGGAAGGGTACCTGAAACGTTTGTTAAGTTAAACAATTTAAAGGCAACGCTACCAAATACTAATTGAGTGTATGTAAACTTCTGACCCACTGGGAATGTGATGAAAGAAATAAAAGCTGAAATAAATCATTATCACTATTATTCTGACATTTCACATTCTTAAAATAAAGTGGTGATCCTAACTGTCCTAAAACAGGTAAGTTTTACTAGGATTAAATGTCAGGAATTGTGAAAAACTGAGTTTAAATGTATTTGGCTAAGGTGTATGTTAAATTTCGACTTCAACTGTACCTCAAATACCTCATACATCGACTCGGTACTGGTACCTCCCTGTATATAGCCATGTTAGTTTTACTTGTTATTTGTTATTCCTTATTCACTGTGTATTTATTCCTCGTGTCACTATTTATACTTTAAAAAATATAGATCTTTATCTTTAACTCTGCATTGGAAAAGGACCCCTAAGTAAGCATTTCACTGTTAGTCTACAAATGTTTTTTACGAAGCATGTGACAAATACAATTTGATTTGATTTGTAAGTGGTGATATTGGTAGTAAATATAGTGTGCTTTAGTGATAGTGGTAGTTTATATAGTTTACTGTAGTGGTAGTGGTAGTTTATATAGTATACTGTAATGGTAGTATATACAGCACACTGTCGTGATAGTGGTAGTATTTATAGTATACTGTAGTGGTAGTGGTAGTATATATAGTATACTGTAGTGGTAGTGGTACTTTATATTGTATACCGTAGTGGTAGTGGTAGTATATATATTGTACAGTAGTGATAGTGGTAGTACATATAGTTTTCTGTAGTAGTTGTATGTATTGTATACTGTCGTGATAGTGTTCAGTATATATAGTGTACTGTAGAGATAGTAGTAGTATATATAGTGTACTTTAGTGTTAGCGCCATCTGAGCCGCCCGTCTGCCCAGCGCCATCTGAGCCGCCCGTCTGCCCAGCGCCATCTGAGCCGCTCGTCTGCCCAGCGCCATCTGAGCCGCCCGTCAGTCAGGAGCTGCCAGATCCGCCCGCCAGTCAGGACCCTTTGTTAGGGTTCCTAGGCCAAGGTCAGCGGCGAGGGTCGCCACTCAAAGGGCGCTAAGGAGGTGGACAAAGACAATGATGGAGTGGGGTCCAGCGCCAGAGCCGCCACCGCGGACAGATTCCTTGGGGGGGGGGGGGGGGGGGGGGGGGGGTACTGTCACGTTCTGACCATAGTTCTTTTGTGTTTTCCTTGTTTTAGTGTTGGTCAGGACGTGAGCTGGGTGGGCATTCTATGTTTTGTGTGTCTAGGTTGTTTTTCTGTGTTCGGCCTAGTATAGTTCTCAATCAGAGGCAGGTGTCGTTAGTTGTCTCTGATTGAGAATCATACTTAGGTAGCCTGGGTTTCACTGTTTGTTTGTGGGTGATTGTTTCCGTGTCTGTGTTTTACACCACACGGAACTGTTTTCGGTTTCAGTTATTCACGCTACGTTTATTGTTTTTGTATGGAGTGTTCAGTTTATGTGTTTAAATAAATACCATGGACACTTACCACGCCGCATATTGGTCCTCCGATCCTTCTCGCCTTTCCTCTTCAGACGAAGAGGAGGAAAACCCTTACAGTGGTAGTATATATAGTATACTGTAGTGATGGTGGTGGTATATATAGTATACCGTAGTGGTAGTGGTAGTATATATAGTATTCTGTAGTGATATTGGTCGTATATATAGTGTACTGTAGTATTAGTAAATAAAGTATATTGTAGTGGTAGTATATAAAGTATGCTGTAGTCATAGAGGTAGTATATATAGTGTACTGTAGTGATAGTGGTAGTATGTATAATATACTGTAGTGATATTGGTAGTATATATAGCATGCTGTAGTATAGTGGTAGTATATATAATATACTGTAGTGATAGTATATACAGTATACTGTAGCGATAGTGGTAGTATATATGGTATACTGTAGCGATAGTGGTAGTATATAGAGTATACTGTAGTGGTAGTGGTAGTATATATAGTATACTGTAGTGGTAGTATATATAGTATACTGTAGCGATAGTGGTAGTATATAGAGTATACTGTAGTGGTAGTGGTAGTATATATAGTATACTGTAGTGGCAGTATATATAGTGTACTGTAGTATAGTGGTAGTGTATATAGTATACTTAATGTTTTGTATACTCATTGTATATGGAGTGTACTGTAGTGTTAGCGGTTGTGTATAGCACAGTGACTTTCACAGCTTCTGACTGTCAACTCACAATGGCTGTGTCACCACCTCATCCATCAGACTCTGAGTGGCACAGAGAGACTGGCACTTACCTCAGTACCACAGCAGCTGGGGCACGCCATGCCAACACAAGCACATGGACATATGCTCACACACATACACACACACACCCACACATGCATACACAAACAGACACGGGCACACATACACAGGCACTCTCTCGCACATGCACACACACACGCACACACTCACGCACGCACGTACGCACACACACACATATCCCTAATCACTGAATCCAGGTAAGTCTTAATGTGTTCCTGTTGATCGAATCCAGTAAGAGAATGATTACTTTTCCAGGTGTCGGTGTGCGCACTTCCATATTGCTGTGGAAACGACCCATTGTTGCTCGGCTGCTGAGACAGGAAGCACCTTTCACAACAACTCCTTGACACACACACTCCAAGCATTGCCTGAACAACTCACACACTAATAAAAATGGCCAAAGATTCTCCAGGCTCAGACAAACATACTCTTAAACAGCTTCTATCCCCTGGCCATCGTCTACTGTTCGCCATCTCCCACAGACTATTCACACTGACTCTGTGCCCCTCCACATGTCTCTACCTACTCAGACACAACCTAAGCTGCTGCTAAAGTGATTATTGATTAGGTGTGTTATTCCATTATGCTGCTGCTCATTGATAATTTATTACCATTAGTATCTATCTATTTATCCTGTTACTGGTCACTATTACTCCTGTTTACATGTATATATTACCATTAGTATCTATCTATTTATCCTGTTACTGGTCACTATTACCCCTGTTTACATGTATATATTACCATTAGTATATTACAAGCATTTAAAGTGCCTTCAGAAAGTATTTACACCCCTTGGCTTACAAAGTGGGATTCAAATGTATTTAATAGTCATTTTTTTGTCATCGATCTACACAAAATAATGTCAAAGTGGAATAAGATTTGAATGTTTAAAAAATAAAATTAAGGAAAATGAACCACTAGTATATCACAGCTGAGGAGAGGAGTAAATGGAATGGCATCCAACACATGGAAAATGTGTTTGTTACCTTTTTAGTTTTATAATATTTTTGTTTACATGTCTCCCCACACCAAATATTAACATAAACATACAAAACAACAACTTACAGACACACACAAACAATGACTACATCTCCTCTGCCCAGACCCGAAAGCTCACACCCCCATCCCTAGTGCCTGTCCACACCCCTATCCTTAGTGCCTGGCCACACCCCCATCCCTAGTGCCTGGCCACACCCCCATCCCTAGTGCCTGTCCACACCCCTATCCTTAGTGCCTGTCCACACCCCCATCCCTAGTGCCTGTCCACACCCCTATCCTTAGTGCCTGTCCACACCCCCATCCCTAGTGCCTGTCCACACCCTCATCCCTAGTGCCTGGCCACACCCCCATCCCTAGTGCCTGTCCACACCCCAATCCCTAGTGCCTGTCCACAACCCCATCCCTAGTGCCTGGCCACACCCCCATCCCTAGTGCCTGGCCACACCCCCATCCCTGTGCCTGGCCACACCCCCATCCCTAGTGCCTGTCCACACCCCAATCCCTAGTGCCTGTCCACACCCCCATCCCTAGTGCCTGGCCACACCCCCATCCCTAGTGCCTGTCCACACCCCCATCCCTAGTGCCTGGCCACACCCCTATCCTTAGTGCCTGGCCACACCCCCATCCCTAGTGCCTGTCCACACCCCCATCCCTAGTGCCTGGCCACACCCCCATCCCTAGTGCCTGTCCACACCCTCATCCCTAGTGCCTGTCCACACCCCTATCCTTAGTGCCTGGCCACACCCCCATCCCTAGTGCCTGTCCACACCCTCATCCCTAGTGCCTGGCCACACCCCCATCCCTAGTGCCTGTCCACACCCCAATCCCTAGTGCCTGTCCACAACCCCATCCCTAGTGCCTGGCCACACCCCCATCCCTAGTGCCTGGCCACACCCCCATCCCTGTGCCTGGCCACACCCCCATCCCTAGTGCCTGTCCACACCCCAATCCCTAGTGCCTGTCCACACCCCCATCCCTAGTGCCTGGCCACACCCCCATCCCTAGTGCCTGTCCACACCCCCATCCCTAGTGCCTGGCCACACCCCTATCCTTAGTGCCTGGCCACACCCCCATCCCTAGTGCCTGTCCACACCCCCATCCCTAGTGCCTGGCCACACCCCCATCCCTAGTGCCTGTCCACACCCTCATCCCTAGTGCCTGTCCACACCCCTATCCTTAGTGCCTGGCCACACCCCCATCCCTAGTGCCTGTCCACACCCTCATCCCTAGTGCCTGGCCACACCCCCATCCCTAGTGCCTGTCCACACCCCAATCCCTAGTGCCTGTCCACAACCCCATCCCTAGTGCCTGGCCACACCCCCATCCCTAGTGCCTGGCCACACCCCCATCCCTGTGCCTGGCCACACCCCCATCCCTAGTGCCTGCCCACACCCCAATCCCTAGTGCCTGTCCACACCCCCATCCCTAGTGCCTGGCCACACCCCCATCCCTAGTGCCTGTCCACACCCCCATCCCTAGTGCCTGGCCACACCCCCATCCCTAGTGCCTGTCCACACCCCAATCCCTAGTGCCTGTCCACACCCCCATCCCTAGTGCCTGGCCACACCCCCATCCCTAGTGCCTGGCCACACCCCCATCCCTAGTGCCTGTCCACACCCCTATCCTTAGTGCCTGGCCACACCCCCATCCCTAGTGCCTGGCCACACCCCCATCCCTAGTGCCTGGCCACACCCCCATCCCAAGTGCCTGGCCACACCCCCATCTTTAGTGCCTGTCCACACCCCCATCCCTAGTGCCTGGCCACACCCCCATCCCTAGTTCCTGGCCACAACCCCCATCCTTAGTGCCTGGCCACACCCCCATCCCTAGTGCCTGCATTATTGTTTGGCAGCGTTATTGTTTGCTACATGGCCTTAAATTATTCCAATTAGTTATTTATTTATTTTTCCCCGAGCCTTTGCAGCTCAGCAGGGCTAGGCTGTCCAGCCGAACGGGTATGCAGACTTGAGATCCAGAGTTGTCTGTACGGCACTACTACCGGTCATTATGTGTCTACATGTCCCTTCAAGAGACCCAGCTCATTCGTTGGAGTGAGTACTCTGGTGGGCCTTAAAGATTTTTCGTCTCCCCTTGCTCGCCCCCCTCTCCGTGGCATCCTGCGGTGGGGCAACCAGTCCAAGTCTCTTCAGGTACTCATCGACTCGGGGGCCAATGTGAGTCTCATGGATGTTACCCTGGCGTCCGAGCTGGGCATCCCCACTCAAACCCTCTCCATTCCCATGGGTGTTAGAGTCAAGCCCTAATCTGTTTCACCTGTCCTTGTCTCCACCCACTCTAGGAGTTGCCCATCTTCTCCACTTATCCCCTGGGTATTTATACCTGTGTTTTCTGTCTCTGTGCCAGTTCGTCTTGTTTGTTCAAGCTTACCAGCGTTTTGTCTAAGCTCCTGCTTTTTCGTCTCTCTTTTCTCGCCCTCCTGGTTTTGACACCTGCCTGTCCTGGCTCCGAGCCCGCCTGCCTGACCACTCTGCCTGACCCTGAGCCTGCCTGCCGTCCTGTACCTTTGCCCCTACTCTGGATTATCAACCCCTGCCTGCCTTGACCTGTCGTTTGCCTACCCTTGTTACAATAAACATTGTTACTTCTACACAGTAGGCACTTAGGTCTTACCTGAAACTTGATAGATTTCCATGTTTTTAGTATACATTTTTCAAGATGAGAAGAGAATAGTCCAGTCCATTGGGTATCTCACTACAACTCCTTATGCCATGTCTTGAAATATGCAGACATATTAAAGGTAAGTTTACATTGTAATACTTCTGACAGCCAACTTTCTAGCTCCGCCCATAACTTTGCACTTGGTACTGTATTTGACACCATTCCTCTCCAGCCATTACCACGAGCCATTCCCTCGCAATTAAGATGCCACCAACCTCCTGTGTAATATATCTTTATTAGATAAGTATTCACACCCCTGAGTCAATACATGTTAGAATCTCCTTTCGCAGCGATTACAGATTTGAGTCTTTCTGGGTAAATCTCCAAGAGCTTTCCACACCTGGATTGTGCAACATTTGCCCATCATTTTTCAAAATTCTTTAATCTCTCTCAGGTTGGTTATTGATCATTGCCACACAACCATTTTTAAGTCTTGCCATAGACTTTCAAGCCAATTTAAGTCAAAACTGTGGCTAGGTCACTCAGGATCATTCACCGTCTTCTTGGTAATCGACACCAGTGTATATTTGGCCTTGTGTTTAAGGTTATTGTCCTGCTGAAAGGTGAACTTGTCTCCCAGTGTCTGTTGGAAAGCAGACTGAACCAAGCTTTCCTCTAGGGTTTTGCCTGTGCGTAGCTCTATTCCATTTCTTTTTATAAATAAAAACAACTTCATATTACTTGACGATGGCAAGCATACCCATAACATGATGCAGCCACCACCATGCTTGAAAATATGAAGAGTGGTACTCAGGGATGTGTTGTGTTGGATTTGCCCCAAACATAATGATTTGTACTCAGGACAAAAACCTTTTGCAGTATTACTTCAGTGCCTTATTGCAAACATGATGCATGTTTTGTAACATTTTTATTCTCGAAAGACTTCGTTCTTTTCATTCTGTAATTGATAGTATTGTGGAGTAACTACAATGTTGTTGATCCATCCTCAGCTATTGCCTATCACAGCCATTAAACTCGGTAACTGTTTTAATCTTCATTGGCCTCATAGCAAAATTCCTGAGCGGTTTCCTTCCTCTCCGTCAACTAAGTTAGGAAAGGGCGCCTGTATCTTTGTAACGATAGAGTGTATGAGCTCAAAGGGATAGTCAATGTCTGTTTGTTTTTTATACCCATCTACCAATAGATGGCCTTCTTTTCGAGGCATTGGAAAACCTCCCTGGTCTTTTTGGTTGAATCTGAACTTAAAATTCACTGCTCGACTGAGGGACCTTCCAAATAATTGTATGTGTGGGGTACAGAGATGGGGTAGTCGTTTAAAAATCCTGTTAAACACCATTATTGCGCACAGAGTGAGTCCATACAACTTATGTGACTTACTCCTGAACGTATTTAGGCTTGCCATAACAAAAGGTTTGAATACTTAATGACTCAGTACATTTCAGCTTTACATTTTTTATTAATTTGTAAACATGTGTAAAATCCTTCTACTTTGGGGTATTGTGTGTACATCAGTAATGCAAAATCTCAATTCAATCCATTTTCCTGCTACCAGTCACTTTTCAGCCCTGTTTACCTGTATATCCTGCTACCAGTCACTTTTCAGCCCTGTTTACCTGTATCTATTCCTGCTACTAGTCACTTTTCAGCCCTGTTTACCTGTATATCCTGCTACCAGTCACTTTTTATGTATAAACTCACCTCAACCACTCCAGTATCCCTGTATGTTGAATAAGGTACTGACACTGACCTGTATATACAACCACTCCAGTACCCCTGGACATTGAATAAGGTACTGACCTGTATATATTTGTATTGTCATGTTTCTTTAACTCTCATCGTTACAGAGTGGGGCGGCAGGGTAGCCTAGTGGTTAGAGTGTTGGACTAGTAACCAAAAGGTTGCAAGATCAAATCCCTGAGCCGACAAGGTACAAATCTGTCATTCTGCCCCTGAACAGGCAGTTAGCCCACTGTTTCTAGGCCATCATTGAAAATAAGAATTTGTTCTTAACTAACTTGCCTAGCTAAATAAAGGTTTTTAAAAAATTGTAGTTCTTGTGTGGTTTTATTCTATTTTCTATTATTATCTATATTATTATTATTATTATTGTTATTATTATTATTGTATCGTATCCTGTGCTCTTAATCGCTATTCTACCCAACTTGAAACACACACACACACACACACACACACACACACACACACACACACACACACACACACACACACACACACACACACACACACACACACACACACACACACACACACATTTCCTGAACCCGATTAATCAACCACACTTGCTTGTTTGGTAACTTAGTAATTTCAACAGCACTGTGACTGTGGCTAAGACTGACCAAGATGACATAGGACTGGGAGGATTGGAATGTCTACCACAGGGTCCACCCTATCATACACCTCGTCAGTTTACTGTTCTTTCAAGAGAGAGAAAAATCCCTGAGCATTGAAATTGTTCAGTCGCTTCTAACGGTACACATAGAAGCATGGGATAATCATGTTGGCACGACAGAACGGCATTGTTAGGATACAGGATTGTCACCTGTAAATGTGTCTAGATTCTACTAGAATTTATCTGAGAGGAATCGTCTCAGAACCCTCGTAAACAAGGAACATCAGATGCTGTAGCCTGTTTGTGTGTCACCATACTAAGGTACCTGATTCAGCTGGAGGTGGATAAACATGATCATGACGTTCACTCATCAGTGTTCTGAGACATAGAGGAGCTGTAGAAGATTCTCTCTAGTTCTGTCTCTCTCTCTGGGAGTGTGTGTCTGTCCTGCCTGCCTGTCTGTCAGTCCCTGGAATAGCAGCTAACTATGTGACCATGACTACACTCAACTATTTCTGTGAGGACAGGCTTATGGGAGGCTCCACTACTGTACATGATAACACACACACACGCACACACACACACACACACACACACACACACACACACACACGCACGCACGCACGCACGGACACACACGCACGCACACGCACGCACACGCACGCACGCACGGACACACACGCACGCACACACACGCACGCACACACACACACACACACACACACACACTGAATAATCACTGTACAACTCAGTAATAGTTTGACAAAAATCTGTCAAAGCCATTTCCAGTTTAAAAACAATAGCAGATGTTACAGCCTCAGCTATATGGTACTGCGTCCTTCTTAGTCTGCATCGATTTCAAACGGGGCACAGCACTCTCCCTATTGCTCAACATATGGTTTGAGCAGAACACTCTTAAGACACACCCTGCATGTTGCAGCTGAATTTCTGGCTTCAACCAGTTCTCACTCCCTGTCACCAAAATCTCTGCCAAAAGAATCAGAAGAAAAAGACAATGGGAATCTTTAGACCTTTTACTGTGTGAAGAGTACTAACAATTAACTTCACAGAGACAAGACTGTTTTAATTTTACTTTTGAGTCAGCAATTTCAGATCCATCAACAATTGACTGTTAGGGGACCCATTTAACCATTTACCACCACCCCTCTCATCTCTCCAACCCTCTCACCCTCACTGCATTCCAGAGGGGGTCCCTAAACCAACAAAGACCCCACATCAAACAGCCAGGCCCATGGCTGGGGGAAGCAGGTCGCCCACACACACACACACACACACACACACACACACACACACACACACACACACACACACACACACACACGCACACACACGCACGCACAGATACAGTCTTGTAAAACTAACACACACACACATATACACACACCAGCAGCAGCAGCAGAATCCGGACAGGAGGTGATTTCACTGTCTGAGTAACAGTTGGTTGAGTCTGGCTATGAATCCATAGACTAAACCAGACCATTATTCCAGGCGATGTTATGTTACACAGCAGCACAGCATTGTTGTTTAGCCACAGGGTATTTAGGGGCTGGTGTGAGCTCTACATCACCTCTGTGGGGCGTTGCTATTCAGGGGTGCTCAGTGGTGGAAGGATTAAGTGTTATAGTATAGTTGCGTGTGTGTGTGTGTGTGTGTGTGTGTGTGTGTGTGTGTGTGTGTGTGTGTGTGTGTGTGTGTGTGTGTGTGTGTGTGTGTGTGTGTGTGTGTGTGTGTGTGTGTGTGTGTGTGTGTGTGTGGTAGAGTTGCTCAGATGTTACATTAGTAGACAGCGTCTCTGAGCGTGCCATCTGTTGGCTGTGTGACTAATGCTGTGGTGGTGTAGTGGAATGATGCGGTGTACTCTCAGATCAGGTGTCCCAACTTCATCTGCTCCCCCAAAGGCTTCCTGTTCCTGTTCCTGGCTAGAGTGCAGCAGGTTCATGTCCACCCACCCACCCACCCACTTTAACCAGCCACTTAGTAATATATCGTCTGATTGATGATCTGTCAGAGCACCTGATGGGGTCCTGTCATCATAACTACATAGTCTTATAGCTTCAGATTACTGTAGATCAAAGGAGAACAGCCGAGAACACACTAGATTACTGTAGATCAAAGGAGAACAGCCGAGAACACACTAGATTACTGTAGATCAAAGGAGAACAGCCGAGAATACACTAGATTACTGTAGATCAAAGGAAAACAGCCGAGAATACACTAGATTACTGTAGATCAAAGGAAAACAGCCGAGAATACACTAGATTACTGTAGATCAAAGGAGAACAGCCGAGAATACACTAGGTTACTGTAGATCAAAGGAGAACAACCGAGAACGCACTAGATTACTGTAGATCAAAGGAGAACAGCCGAGAACGCACTAGATTACTGTAGATCAAAGGAGAATAGCTGAGAACACACTAGATGACTGTAGATCAAAGGAGAACAGCCGAGAATACACTAGATTACTGTAGATCAAAGGAGAACAGTCGAGAATACACTAGAGTACTGTATATCAAAGGAGAACAGTCGATAATACACTAGATTACTGTAGATCAAAGGAGGACAGACGATAATACACTAGATTACTGTAGATCAAAGGAGGACAGACGATAATACACTAGATTACTGTAGATCAAAGGAGAACTGCCGAGAATACACTAGATTACTGTAGATCAAAGGAGAACAGCCGAGAACACACTAGATTACTGTAGATCAAAGGAGAACAGCCGAGAATACACTAGATTACTGTAGACCAAAGGAGAACAGCCAAGAACACACTAGATTACTGTAGATCAAAGGAGAACGGCTGTGGATATACTAGATTACTGTAGATCAAAGGAGAAAAGCCGATAATACACTAGATTACTGTAGATCAAAGGGGAACAGCTGTGGATATACTGATTACTGTAGATCAAAGGAGAACAGCTGTGGATATACTAGATTACTGTAGATTGAAAGGAGAACAGCTGTGGATATACTAAATTATTGTAGATCGAAAGGAGAACAGCTGTGGATATACTAGATTACTGTAGATCGAAAGGAGAACAGCTGTGGATATACTAGATTACTGTAGATCGAAGGGAGAACAACTGTGGATATACTAGATTACTGTAGATCGAAGGGAGAACAACTGTGGATATACTAGATTACCATAGGTGGGTAGCTTTCTAGCCGGGTAGCTTTCCAGCTGGGTAGCCAGGTCTGCTTGTGATTTTGCCAGCTCTTCTGTCATTGGCATGAACACATGTGGAGATGATTCATGGAAAGAGAAAATGCTCTTAAATTAAACTTAAGTTACTTAAGAAATTACTTAAGTAGGAACTCTTCAGAATGCTTGCAAGGGCTGGCTATACATCTTGAAGGTGACCCTTGGCCAGGATACAGGGGCTCTGGTTGAAAGGAGTAGCTGAAGGGTGGGGCGAGGTGAGGAGGGGTGAAAGGGAGGGTGAGGGGAAGGGAAGACAAATATTATCCTTTCTATAATTACAGCCAGTGACTGAAAGACCTAAAGGACACAGTAGTGTTGTCGTCCCAGACCTGGTCTCTCTTTATGAGGCCACGCTGACACACTCATACAGGAAGTTAGCTATATAAATACCAGATAGCTATATAAATGGTGACCTTAACTATCAAGGTGAAGCCTAGGACATTGGTATAGAAATATTATTCATCTATAATAACAGATAGGAGGAGTAGCTTGAGGTAAAAAAATAAAAAAAACTTCATCTTAAACACCACAGATCTTGAGTAAGATGACCTTCTTCCAATCCAAAACAACGGACCCTAAACTGACAACAGATCAGTGTTCTTGCGTCATGATTCTGAGTTGAAATCACTCATCAGTGTATAGCAGCTGATATGGATGGATATAGGCTGTGTTTACACAGGCAGCCCAATTCTGATCTTTTGTCCAATTATTGGTAAAAGATATGATCTGATTGGTCAAAGGACCAATTAATGGAAAACATATCAGAATTGGGCTGCCTGTGTAAATGTAGCCTTAGTGACACAGACAAAGTATAATAAAAACAATGACTTTGTGAATTCTGAGAAAAAAATACTTTATTTTCAGAGAAAAAAATGAACACTTTTTGACTAGAAATCACTTCAAAACTGCAGGTTGTTTCCAGTATGTTTTTCTTGAGGGTTATTTGTTTTTAAAATGAATTCACATTTTATCATGATCTTAGCATGGATCTCAGTGTATATTACCATACAGTAAATCACTGAGTATATCCCTAACCACACCCATCATGTTAAAACAAAACAACACAACTAACTGGCATGGTAACATAAATAAATAATTGAAATTGGAGATAACATTTTTGGAGATTAATGTCCAACTCGTTTCTCAAAGACAATAAAAAACTTCACCATTTGTGTGTGTTTCTATGTTCCAACATTCACTACAGTGGCTGGACTCGACAAGGCACCAGAGTTTACCTTGGATCTATTCCACATCCTGATTGTAATACAGAAAAATCTAAACTGAATTCTAGATTTTAAACATTCATTTTACATATTTCCTATATTCTATATTTTGGGATTCTAGAGTAGGTTCTATTAAATTAACTTCGTTATCTGGATGTTTTGCATGTCTTCTTCACAGAGTCAAACACAATGCAACCACGTCATAATGGTACAGAAAGAGAGACCTGTCAGTGGTCCTTTGGTGGAATACACCACAGAGCTGTTTAATCAATCAATTAATAAGTCAATCAACCAACCAAGCACAGTGGTGTGTGTTCTCAGCAGCCTGTAACCAGAGTGCCGATATATCAAAGTCAGCAATCAGGTATCCCTATGAGACCAAGAGGACTCTTACTTTGAAATGTCTATTTCTCCAAAATTACTGTACATTTTTTAAATACTTTATCTTCAATTTTTATCAATAAATATGCTTTAACATTTAAATATAAAAACACAATGATGACCTTATAGATAATCTTTACAAACTGGCAGTGCATCTTGGGTGGACGAAGCAGTTAAATATCTGCATAAATACAGCAACATCAACACATCAATAAATACATTAAAAGAGAAGTATATGGTATAAATAAAAGTTTTACAGTACACTAGAAAATGACAACGAACAAACATGTGCAGGAAAATACAAATGTTGATTGGTAAAAACAACACTCCTGTTGAAGAAAGACCTGGCAGATGAAGAGAAGATGGTGTCCTTTCAGTCTGAGATTCCTGGTAGTCTTTTAACAAGAAGCAGCACTGAGTCCAGGCCCGTTTCCACAAGGCATCTCAGAGAAGGAGTGCTGATATAAGGTCTGTTCATATAATCTTATTCATTATGATCTGAAGGCTCCTTCTCTGAGATGCTTTGTGGATACGGGCCCAGAAACATTCCTCCTTTTCCTCTCAGCTTCCATATGCTCATCACCACTTCAGTCTTTTCTCCCAGCCAATCAGAGTTCCAGTTTTAGGCAGGCTCTCTCCTGATAGGTGGCAGGGACTACCTCAGAATCCTGAGCTACCCAATCACATCTGTCCATCAGTGAGAAGGGATGGGGCTATATGTACAGGTCACGCCCATCCAGTCCCCCTTCTCTTCCATACCTTCCAAGTCTCTCTGGGTTCACTCTTGGCTTTTTTTTTTACACTTCTTCTTTTCTATTTTGAGGTAGAATTTCCCTATCCTGTCCTGAAATATAGAGGGAGAAACAATGAGCAATCAAGTTTCCTTCAACACTCAGACCGTATGAAAACAAAACCAAAACTCATCTTTCATCAATCTAAATCCAGTCTCTGTTTCACATTCATACTGTAATGTACAGTAATGTTGAGGTTTCACTTTCTGCCTGACTCCTATCAATTTAGGAGAGGAAATAACATTTCATTTCAGGACTTGAAAATAGAGGATTTTTGTCTTTCCCTGGGTTTCCTTGGTAACTCACCCTTCTCTCCAACTCTTCAGTGGTTGGGTGCTGACCCCAGTTTCACCTTCTCCTCATTCTCTACGTCGTACGCTCCTCGCTTGTGAAACCTGTAGAAAAACAACAACAGAGTTAAGACCTGTGGATCCTGGAACTGTTTTGAAACAACAACAAAAACACCTGTGGTGGGAACAATAACGCTAAACTTTGACCATATTGAACTATGACCATATTGAACTATGACCATGTTGAACTATGACCATGTTGAACCATGACCATGTTGATCCATGACCATATTGAACTATGACCATATTGAACTATGACCATGTTGAACCATGACCATGTTGATCCATGACCATATTGAACTATGACCATGTTGATCCATGACCATGTTGAACTATGACCATGTTGAACCATGACCATGTTGAACTATGACCATGTTGATCCATGACCATGATGATCCATGACCATGTTGAACTATGACCATGTTGAACCATGACCATGTTGATCAATGACCATGTTGAACTATGACCATGTGGAACTATGACCATGTTGATCCATGACCATGTTGATCCATGACCATGTTGATCCATGACCATGTTGAACTATGACCATTTTGAACTATGACCATGTTGATCCATGACCATGTTGATCCATGACCATGTTGAACTATGACCATTTTGAACTATGACCATGTTGAACTATACTGTCATATGTTTGTTATAGCCTCAACTCCCTTTCCCCTACAATCAATTAGGTTGTTTACTATTCATTTCCTGTTGGCCCATTTCCAAAAGACAGTGTCAATACAGACTTTGTCTATCTTCAGCTGCTGCATAATGCAATGTGTGTTGTGTTATACAGCTGCCCTGGTTCTATACATCCCCTGTGTTATACAGCTGCCCTGGTTCTATACATCCCCTGTGTTATACAGCTGCCCTGGTTCTATACATCCCCTGTGTTATACAGCTGCCCTGGTTCTATACATCCCCTGTGTTATACAGCTGCCCTGGTTCTATACATCCCCTGTGTTATACAGCTGCCCTGGTTCTATACATCCCCTGTGTTATACAGCTGCCCTGGTTCTATACATCCCCTGTGTTATACAGCTGCCCTGGTTCTATACATCCCCTGTGTTATACAGCTGCCCTGGTTCTATACATCCCCTGTGTTATACAGCTGCCCTGGTTCTATACATCCCCTGTGTTATACAGCTGCCCTGGTTCTATACATCCCCTGTGTTATACAGCTGCCCTGGTTCTATACATCCCCTGTGTTATACAGCTGCCCTGGTTCTATACATCCCCTGTGTTATACAGCTGCCCTGGTTCTATACATCCCCTGTGTTATACAGCTGCCCTGGTTCTATACATCCCCTGTGTTATACAGCTGCCCTGGTTCTATACATCCCCTGTGTTATACAGCTGCCCTGGTTCTATACATCCCCTGTGTTATACAGCTACTCTGATTCTACTGACCTGAGCACCAGCAGCAGGCTGGTTCTATACATCCCCTGTGTTATACAGCTACTCTGATTCTACTGACCTGAGCACCAGCAGCAGGCCTATGATGGTTAGACAGAGAGAAGACAACACCACTGCCACCACAGCCAGAGCTGTGGTCCGGCTGTATCCTCCCACGTCCCTCCCCTCTGAAGCCAGCGTGAACAGGTGACACCGCTCCCCAGAGTAACTGGGACGACATCTGCACAAGGAGACCGAAAGAGAGAGAGAGGGGGAGAGGGACAGGGGTGAGATGTGATTCATGCAACATACAGTACAGCAGGCATATTGTTATTCTGGAGAGATAGAGAGCCACAGAGCGAGTTAGAGAAAGAGAGAGATTGAGAGAGAAAGAGCGATAAGAGAGGTATTTCTTACATGCATGATGGAGCTTTGATGTCCCTCAGGTAATGACAGCTGCCATGGATACAGAAGTTCTTATACTTCTTCAGACAAGGGTTCCTCTTCTTTCCCTTTCCCTTCTTCCTCCCCTTTCCACCTCTCCTCCTCTTCCCTTCACTCCTCTCAGCTTCCAAGATGGCCGATGGGTCTTTAGGTTTAGTCGACAATGCAACTAAAACAGAAAAGAGCACAGACAAGAAATGTTAATCAACTGAATGCATGGACCTAGCCAACACATCTCATAGAATACAGGTTTTATTGTACACCAGATAGGTGCAGTGAAATGTGTTGTTTTACAGGGTCAGCCATAGTAGTATGATAGGTGTTGTTTTATAGGGTCAGCCATAGTAGTATGATAGGTGTTGTTTTACAGGGTCAGCCATAGTAGTATGATAGGTGTTGTTTTACAGGGTCAGCCATAGTAGTATGATAGGTGTTGTTTTACAGGGTCAGCCATAGTAGTATGATAGGTGTTGTTTTACAGGGTCAGCCATAGTAGTATAATAGGTGTTGTTTTACAGGGTCAGTCATAGTAGTATGATAGGTGTTGTTTTACAGGGTCAGCCATAGTAGTATGATAGGTGTTGTTTTACAGGGTCAGTCATAGTAGTATGATAGGTGTTGTTTTACAGGGTCAGTCATAGTAGTATGATAGGTGTTGTTTTACAGGGTCAGCCATAGTAGTATGATAGGTGTTGTTTTACAGGGTCAGTCATAGTAGTATGATAGGTGTTGTTTTACAGGGTCAGTCATAGTAGTATAATAGGTGTTGTTTTACAGGGTCAGCCATAGTAGTATGATAGGTGTTGTTTTACAGGGTCAGCCATAGTAGTATGATAGGTGTTGTTTTACAGGGTCAGCCATAGTAGTATGATAGGTGTTATTTTACAGGGTCAGCCATAGTAGTATGATAGGTGTTGTTTTACAGGGTCAGCCATAGTAGTATGATAGGTGTTGTTTTACAGGATCAGCCATAGTAGTATGATAGGTGTTGTTTTACAGGGTCAGCCATAGTAGTATGATAGGTGCAGTGAAATGTGTTATTTTACAGGATCAGCCATCGCAGTATAATAGGTGCATACTCTAACCACTAGGCTACCTGGTACATAAAGTAAATGTAACTATTGGTTACATAGGAACAGTTGTTCAAATGGAACTGACAATCTACCAGTTAATCCAATGAATGATAGTGCCATAAATCATGTTTATAATGGGTATTCTAATACATGTGTCAGTGAGGATTCCAGAACCTATAAACTATAGGATGGTGATTTTCAACAGAGCAATAAACAAACATAAATCACAGCGCGTTATTAATTACCTCGAGGTAATTCCACCCCATAGTCCCCTGATGCATCGTCGTCATCTTCATGGTAGTAATCATAGTACTCCTCATCCTCTTCCTCGCTTCCATCCTCCTCCAACACTGGACCCTCCACTCCGTGCTTACTCTTCTCCATCCCTCCCTCCATCCTTCTGTCGCTCAGGACATCCAACAGGTTTATAACTGCTGTGTGCTGCGACCTCTCATTCTCATACCTGTCCACCACAGCTCCACTCACCAACCTCGAGACCACTGGAAAACACAAGGAATCACATGATTCAATTATTGATGCTACACTATTCACATATCTGTAGTTTAGAGATGTAGATTCCGACTGACACTGTGAAGAGTTCACCCAGGGAGCAACACTGGGTGAACATACATCATTTCAATGGAAAGAAAAGCTTGTGTTTCCAGTGAGCCAAAACTGCTTGAAAATAAGTCATTTCAAGCAGTTTTGGCTCACTGGAAACACAAGCTTTTCTTTCCAACACAGTCATTTATTCAGGTGCCAGGAAAATGGAGGGGTTTGAGTGGGCAAGTTGAAACATGTCTCTAGACTGAGAGCCCTGCATGAGGCCCCATGGCCCCTTCAGGTGAGCCTATACAACTGGATAGTTGAATTTCAGCTCCAAGAACTGTGAGGCACCCCAAAACATCATGCATGTACAGTATTCTGTACAGGGGAGACTATAATCCTGCTTGGCTATGGTACACAAAATGTTGCATAGACAGACAGTTAGCTAATGTACAAGAATATGAGTTAAAAATAAGTATATCCAGTTACATAAAGCATGTTTTAAAATAGAAAGATGACCACACTTCGTTCTTGAATAGCATAGGCTGGCCTACACCTTATGAAAATCGTTGACTCTTCTTTTAAAAGTTTAGGAGACTTGCTCAGAAGGTCATGGTTGAGAAGTTCGCACTCTTTTACAGTCAACAAGTGTAACTCCAAGACATGTCTCTTGTGAATAAGAAATATACCATTTAGGAGGAATAAAGTCTAGGATAAACTATTACCACCAACAGTTTATTCAATGTTAAAGTATAAACGCTACAGAAAAGGAACTATATAATCTGACCTGATATATGCAAGTGTAATTTGACACTAACCAAAGGCATGGACGAGCAGGAGCGCAACTCGTAGAATCCTCATGTCTTCAAACTTCAATCACCACCAACTGTAATTCTGTAAAAAGCACTGTATGTCGTTTTCCTTTCACTTGTACACGTAGTCAATATTTGTTCTCCTGAAACGTTCCTGTCTATTCCGTCGGTTCTCAGTGCGACTTTCTTATTCAAGATGCCGGGCGCGTATCGGGTAGCCGTTGCGCACTCAAACACAGCCTTTGCCTATTGGGGAAGAGTGGAAGGAGCGCCAGACTAGAGGCGTCACGATTTATATAGACTGCCTCGACCACGCCTATACAGTTGAATACAGTCACATACATATTACAACATGTTTATATGCTATACACCTTATTATAATGGTTAATATTTACAGTGGTTGAAACCATATACATGGGTTATACAGTTACAACACACTAATGTAGGCTAAATGATCATGTCTAATTTGTTGACTCTTTAGGCATTTTACTTAGAAAAATAACATAAAGGGTGCATTGCTTAACATTATATTGCTGATCATATTTTGTCTCTTTCTGTATCATTTGAATGAAAGTGAATAAAGGACTTACAAAAGGTTATCATTAGACCTGTGACTACATTAATAGAAAACGCATGCAAATTATGACATTTAGGGTCCGTTTTCCAGGCACAGTTTAATAAGCCTGGTCCTGATTAAAATCCATGTTCAATGAAGAGTATCTATTGAAATATCTACTTAAGTCAGGACAAGACTTAATCTAAAGCTGGGAAAACAGCTAAACATGTTTGAAACTGGTTTAAATAATAACATGATGTCAATCAAAAGCCACTGATCTAAGCATTTCGCTACACTCGCATTAACATCTGCTAACCATGTGTATGTGACAAATAAAATTTGATTTGATTTGATTTAAATGGACTTCTAGGTCTGTGACTTCAGCTGTTTCATCATAGGCCTTCACACGCAATGGAGACACACCTGAAGGACACGGGACAATATCAATAGTGACATCTAGTGGTGTGAAATGGCTACACATCTATAACCTCGTAAACATTAGCTGTTGTACCCAATACGTAGCTTATTTTTTATTTTTTTAATCATTATATACACATGCGTAATATTGGTATTATTGTTGCAATTAAAAACATATATATAATAAGAATAATAAGAATGAAAATACAAATACTTAGCCTCGCTTAAATATGGTAAGAAACATTTCTAATAATGCGAAGTGAATAAAAAAAAACACCGAGAATCATAAATTGATTACTTTGGACTTTCGCAAGCATCATAGGCGACGGCTCAGGCCTTGTCACGTGTCCCATTATGGAAAAATGGCCGACGGAGTAAGTGAAACAAACACAGCTGCTGAGGAAAGCGACGCCAAAGAAGAGGACCCCAAAGTTTTGGAAGTTCTTCCAGACAGCCACCCTGTTGGCGTTAGCAGCGATGAAGAGACTTCAAAAGACAAACCGGTGACCGAGAGCAACTGGTCAACACCGACCATGTCACTGGCACGGAAGGCAACCGAGACGATCAGCAGTGGGGTCAACTACGGTGCAGCGTTGAGAAACGCCACATCTTCGGGATCTGCCGCGAGCTCTCTGAAGTGTCCGACTAAACAAAACTCTACGGAGAATGACACCAACGCTAACCAATACCTACCGGGTACGTAACAAGAGTATTGTATTGCACGCCAATGTGGAGGTATATAAACTTGGTAGGGAGTTTCGTGCTGAACCAGTGACTTCACTCTTCTGTATCTCAACCGTCATTAGCTGTAAACACAATACATCAGAATGGCATAGTCCAACATCATAAATATAGACGACTGTATTCTAACAGTCTATATTTGTCCGTGGTCATTTCTTAATGTGCTTTTTTTTAAATGACTTTTGAACCGGAAACTCCCCTCTTTCTCGCCTTTCTTTCTCTCGCTCACCTCTTTTTTTTCTTTCTCTCCTGTCGTTCTCTTAATTTCCCTTTCTGTGTCTCTCCCTCTCTATTTGTAGCAGTGAAGGACCATATGGCTGTGGAGCGCTCCAACCTGTTCAGTATGATGAAGCTGAGTATTAAGGGTCTGATCCAGTCTTCTCTAAGTCTGGGCAGAACCCTGGACTCTGACTACCCTCCTCTGCAGCAGTTCTTTGTGGTTCTGGAGCAGTGCCTCAAACACGGACTGAAAGGTGAGACTTGCTCTGGAACAGGGGTGACTGGACAACCCTCAGTCTGGAGCGCTACTAGGTCTGTTTCAGACTTTTATCAGGGTCTTGATTAGCTGAATCGGGTGTGTTAGTGCGGGGCTGGAGCGAAAGCCTGCACAACCAAGTTGGAGACTTGGTAGTTTTCACCCTTTAAAGAACACTACCTAAACATTCACCTTACTTCTCTCTCTGTAGTAAAGAAGTCATTCATCAATCAGAATAAGTCTATCTGGGGTCCTCTGGAGCTGGTTCAGAAGCTGTGTCCTGATTCTACTGATATTACCACCAGTGCCAGAGACCTGCCAGGGATAAAGACTGGGTTGGGTCGGGCTCGGGCCTGGCTGCATCTGGCCCTTATGCAGAAGAAGCTGTCTGACTACCTGAAAGCCCTGCTGGACCATAAATACCTCCTGGTGTGAGTAGAGCTTAAGGCTCTGTTGCGAGAACTAAATCAGTGTAATAAGTATGTAATAAACATGTAACACCGGTAAGCATGTGTCCTATTCACGTTTACAGTAGTTATTGTATCTAACTTAATATATCTCTCCCTCCTTCCTCCCACAGTGAGTTCTATGATCCAGGAGCGTTGATGATGGAGGAGGAGGGAACAGTGATAGGAGGGATGCTGGTGGGGCTAAACGTCATTGATGCTAACCTCTGTATCAAAGGAGAGGACCTGGACTCCCAGGTCGGGGTCATAGACTTCTCCTTGTACCTGAAGGACCCTATGACCACTGAGACCACTAAGGAGTAAGTACAAAGACTCCAGCCACTCTAGTCATAGACTGTTCTCTCTGCTACTGCACGGCAAGCGGTACCGGAGCGCCAAGTCTAGGTCCAAAAGGATCCAACAGCTTCTACCCATACACTATGTATAAACCACACTCATCTCTCTATGATACAAATATGAACCACACTCCTCTCTCTCTGTTATACTTTGTCTCTTCTCCTGTAACCTCTCCTTCTCTCCTCTGTCAGTGATACTAAGATGACAGCCATATTGGACCAGAAGCACTACATTGAGGAGCTGAACAGACACCTGAGCTGCTCTGTCTCTGACCTGCAGGCCAAGATGGACTCCATAGAGAAGACCAACGGCAAGCTCATTGAGGAGGTCAGAGGAGCTTATGTGTTTTAATCCTTGGTAGTGTTTATTAACCCCCTAGAGTTGATGCCTGCGGAAATCAAATTGGCGTAATACAAAATTCCCATAAATCTGTAAGTTTAAGCTAGACGTGTTTTTCCACTGCATCTGACGATGTTTCCCTTCCGCATCTGACCATGTTTCCCTTCCGCATCTGACGATGTTTCCCTTCCGCATCTGACCATGTTTCCCTTCCGCATCTGACGATGTTTCCCTTCCGCATCTGACGATGTTTCCCTTCCGCATCTGACGATGTTTCCCTTCCGCATCTGACGATGTTTCCCTTCCGCATCGGACGATGTTTCCCTTCCGCATCGGACGATGTTTCCCTTCCGCATCGGACGATGTTTCCCTTCCGCATCGGACGATGTTTCCCTTCCGCATCTGACGATGTTTCCCTTCCGCATCGGACGATGTTTCCCTTCCGCATCGGACGATGTTTCCCTTCCGCATCGGACGATGTTTCCCTTCCGCATCGGACGATGTTTCCCTTCCGCATCGGACGATGTTTCCCTTCCGCATCGGACGATGTTTCCCTTCCGCATCTGACGATGTTTCCCTTCCGCATCTGACGATGTTTCCCTTCCGCATCTGACGATGTTTCCCTTCCGCATCTGACGATGTTTCCCTTCCGCATCTGACGATGTTTCCCTTCCGCATCTGACGATGTTTCCCTTCCGCATCTGACGATGTTTCCCTTCCGCATCTGACGATGTTTCCCTTCCGCATCTGACGATGTTTCCCTTCCGCATCGGACGATGTTTCCCTTCCGCATCTGGGGTGAAAGGTGGCAGAGCTAGAATGGTGTTTGTCAGACCATGTGACATCCTGAAAACTGTTGTTCTCACAGAAACGTCTGTATTATGCGAACGGTTTGACCTACAAAGAAACATGAGACTCACGAACATGATGGTGTTCTCCGTTTTGCTTTACGACCCCCATCACATGACTCGTCCTGAAGTCGGTACCGCTGATCTGTCAACTTCTGTCTGTAGTGTCTGAATAGTTTAGCTACACACTAATATGACCCCTCTGTGGAATGGTTAGTCTCTCACAAACACAGATGAACTGAGCAAAACACAGATAGACACTTCAGAACAACTTCCTTTAGATAGTAAAAAAACAATAATCTGTTTAACCATGTATGAAGCTGTTATTCAATGTCTTTCTATGGGCAGTAAGGCCAAATTCAATGTTTCAAATCCAATTTTATTTGTCACATGCTCCGAAAAGAACAGGTTACAGCGAAGTGCTTACTTACAAGCCCTTAACCAACAATACAGTTTTAAGAAAGAAAAAGTGTTAAAGTATTTACTAAAATAAGTTTAATTGTTTTTTTTTATCTGTATATAAAACTAAATATTTATTGATATTAGTTGGCAGGAGTCTTCAACATTATATATGGTCATTTGTATATAGAGTTAATAATTTCATAACGAGGACAGCAATCACTTTTGCTACCGCGCTGCATGGTCGAAGCAGGAGAAGAAGAGAAGCTCACTCTGAGTTGTCATGACTTCCAAACAGTCAAACCATTCGATTACAAGACCGGAGGAAATCCAAATTTGTGCTATATACACCAAAGGCATATACACTGAACACAAATGTATAAACCCAACATGCAACAATTTCAAAGATTTCACTGAGTTAAAGTTCATATAAGGAAACCAGTCGATTGGAATAAATACATTAGGTCCTAATCTATGGATTTCACATGACTGGGAATACAGATATGCATCTGTTGGTCACTGATACTGTTAAAAAAACATGCCTTTAAAAAAAAGTTAGGGGCCTGGATTAGAAAACCAGTCAGTATCTGGTGTGACCACCATTTGCCTCATGCAGCGTGACACATCTTCTTATCAGAGTTGATCAGGCTGTTGATTGTGACCTGAGGAATTTTGTCCCGCTCCTCTTCAATGGCTGTGCAAAGTTGCTGGATATTGGAGGGAACTGGAACATGCAGTCGTACACATTGATCCAGAGCATCCCACACATGCTCAATGGGTGACGTGTCTGGTGAGTATGCAGGCCATGGAAGAATTGGGACATTTTCACTTTCCAGGAATTGTGTACAGATTATTGCGACATGGTGATGGCGGCGGATGAATGGCACGACAATGGGCCTCAAGATCCCGTCACGGTAACTCTTTGAATTCAAATTGCCATCAATAAAATACAATTGTGTTCGTTGTCCATAGGTTATGCAAGGGGCTCCTGAGTGGTGCAGCGGTCTAGGGCACTGCATCTCAGTGCAAGAGGCGTCACTGCAGTCCCTGGTTCGAATCCAGGCTGCATCACATCCGGCCGTGTTTGGGAGTCCCATTGGGCAGCACAGAATATGCCCAGCGTTGTCCGGGGTAGGCCGTCACTGTAAATAAGAATTAGTTCTTAACTGACTTGCTGAGTTAAATAAAGGTTCGATTTAAATAAATAGATAAATGCCTGCCCATATCATAACCCCACCGCTACCATGGAACACAAGCTAGACATCAGCAAACCGCTCGCCCACACAATGATCTGCCCGGAACAGTTGAAACCGGGATTCATCCATCCGTGAAGAGCACACTGTTCCAGCGTGTCAGTGGCCATGGAAGGTGAGCATTTGCCCACTGAAGTCAGTACGACGCTGAACTGCAGTCACGTCAAGACCCTGGTGAGGACGACAAGCAGATGAGCTTCCCTGAGACGGTAAACCCACAGTTCCATCAGCTGTCCGGGTGGCTGGTCCCACAGTTCCATCAGCTGTCCGGGTGGCTGGTCCCACAGTTCCATCAGCTGTCCGGGTGGCTGGTCCCACAGTTCCATCAGCTGTCCGGTTGGCTGGTCCCACAGTTCCATCAGCTGTCCGGTTGGCTGGTCCCACAGTTCCATCAGCTGTCCGTCCGGGTGGCTGGTCCCACAGTTCCATCAGCTGTCCGGTTGGCTGGTCCCACAGTTCTATCAGCTGTCCGTCCGGGTGGCTGGTCCCACAGTTCTATCAGCTGTCCGTCCGGGTGGCTGGTCCCACAGTTCTATCAGCTGTCCGTCCGGGTGGCTGGTCCCACAGTTCTATCAGCTGTCCGTCCGGGTGGCTGGTCCCACAGTTCTATCAGCTGTCCGTCCGGGTGGCTGGTCCCACAGTTCCATCAGCTGTCCGTCCGGGTGGCTGGTCCCACAGTTCCATCAGCTGTCCGTCCGGGTGGCTGGTCCCACAGTTCCATCAGCTGTCCGTCCGGGTGGCTGGTCCCACAGTTCCATCAGCTGTCCGTCCGGGTGGCTGGTCCCACAGTTCCATCAGCTGTCCGTCCGGGTGGCTGGTCCCACAGTTCCATCAGCTGTCCGGTTGGCTGGTCCCACAGTTCCATCAGCTGTCCGGTTGGCTGGTCCCACAGTTCCATCAGCTGTCCGGTTGGCTGGTCCCACAGTTCCATCAGCTGTCCGTCCGGGTGGCTGGTCCCACAGTTCCATCAGCTGTCCGTCCGGGTGGCTGGTCCCACAGTTCTATCAGCTGTCCGTCCGGGTGGCTGGTCCCACAGTTCTATCAGCTGTCCGTCCGGGTGGCTGGTCCCACAGTTCTATCAGCTGTCCGTCCGGGTGGCTGGTCCCACGGTTCTATCAGCTGTCCGTCCGGGTGGCTGGTCCCACGGTTCTATCAGCTGTCCGTCCGGGTGGCTGGTCCCACAGTTCTATCAGCTGTCCGTCCGGGTGGCTGGTCCCACAGTTCTATCAGCTGTCCGTCCGGGTGGCTGGTCTCAGATGATCCCACAGGTAAAGAAGCCAGATGTGGAGGTCTTGGGCTGGAATGGTTACATGTTGTTTACGGTTGTGAGGCCGGTTGCACAGACTGCCAAATTCTCTAAAACAAAAGATGATAATTTATCTAGCAACATCTCTGGTGGACATTCCTGCAGTCAGCATGCCGATTGCACACTCCCTCAACTTGTGGCAAAACTGCACATTTTAGTGGCCTTTTGTCCCCAGCACAAGGTGCACCTGTGTAATGGTCAGGCTGTTTAATCAGCTTCTTGATATGCCACACCTGTCAGGTGGATGGATTATTTTGGCAAATGCACACTAACAGGGATGTAAACACATTTGTGCACAACTTTTGAGATACGCTTTCTGTGCATATGGAACATTTCTGGATCTTTTATTTCAGCTCATCAATCAATCAAATGTATTTATAAAGCCCTTCTTACATCAGCCAATCTCACAAAGTGCTATACAGAAACCCAGCATAAAACCCCAAACGGCAAGCAATGCAGATGTAGAAGCACGGTGGCTAGGAAAAACTCCCTAGAAATGGCCAAAACCTATAGAGGAACCAGGCTATGAGGGGTGGCCAGTCCTCTTCTGGCTGTGCCGGGTGGAGATTATAACAGAACATGTCCAAGATGTTCAAATGTTCATAGATGACTAGCAGGGTCAGATAATAATTGTCACAGTGGTTGTAGAGGGTGCAACAGGTCAGCACCTCAGGAGTAAATGTCAGTTGGCTTTTCATAGCCAGTCATTCAGCGTTAGAGACAGCAGGTGCGGGAGAGAGAGTGTCGAAAACAGCAGGTACAGAACAGGAAGCACATCCGGAGACCAGGCCAGGGTTCCATAGCCGCAGGCAGAACAGTTGAAACTGGAGCAGCAGCACGGCCAGGTGGACTGGGGACTGCAAGGGGTCATCATGCCAGGTAGTCCTGATACATGGTCCTAGGGCTCAGGTCCTCCAAGAGAGCGAGAATTAGAGGGAGCATACTTAAATTCACACACACCGGATAAGACAGGAGAAATACTCCAGATATAACAGACTGACCCTAGCCCCCCCTACTGGAGGCTGAGACAGGAGAAATACTCCAGATATAACAGACTGACCCTAGCCCCCCCTACTGGAGGCTGAGACAGGAGAAATACTCCAGATATAACAGACTGACCCTAGCCCCCCCTACTGGAGGCTGAGACAGGAGAAATACTCCAGATATAACAGACTGACCCTAGCCCCCCCTACTGGAGGCTGAGACAGGAGAAATACTCCAGATATAACAGACTGACCCTAGCCCCCCCTACTGGAGGCTGAGACAGGAGAAATACTCCAGATATAACAGACTGACCCTAGCCCCCCCTACTGGAGGCTGAGACAGGAGAAATACTCCAGATATAACAGACTGACCCTAGCCCCCCCTACTGGAGGCTGAGACAGGAGAAATACTCCAGATATAACAGACTGACCCTAGCCCCCCCTACTGGAGGCTGAGACAGGAGAAATACTCCAGATATAACAGACTGACCCTAGCCCCCCCTACTGGAGGCTGAGACAGGAGAAATACTCCAGATATAACAGACTGACCCTAGCCCCCCCTACTGGAGGCTGAGACAGGAGAAATACTCCAGATATAACAGACTGACCCTAGCCCCCCCTACTGGAGGCTGAGACAGGAGAAATACTCCAGATATAACAGACTGACCCTAGCCCCCCCTACTGGAGGCTGAGACAGGAGAAATACTCCAGATATAACAGACTGACCCTAGCCCCCCCTACTGGAGGCTGAGACAGGAGAAATACTCCAGATATAACAGACTGACCCTAGCCCCCCCTACTGGAGGCTGAGACAGGAGGGGTCAGGAGACCAACGCGTTACATGCTGCGTTTTATATTTCTCCAGTATACATCATTCAGACAGACAGAAGTCAGCTCATGAGTTCCATCAGCAGCAGATTTTCATTTAGAAAATGAATGTGTTTATGCAATGCAATGTTAGTGCTTCAAATCGTATCGCACCGAATCGCACAGAATCGTTTCAAACTGAAACGTATCGTATCGAAGCCCATGTATCCAGATACATGGAATGTCTTGAAAGGTAGAGATGCACATCTGTAGTTATAACCCTACATAATGCTTGTGGATCTGTTATATAACCCTATGTAGTTGTTATGTGTTCTATTACTATATGTAATGATTATGGATGTTTATAACCATATAGTCCTTACAAATGTGTTGGAACCGTACATAGTGCTTATGGATGTGTTAACCCCACAGTCCTTACAGGTGTGTTAACCCCACAGTCCTTACGGGTGTGTTAACCCCACAGTCCTTACCGGTGTGTTAACCCCACAGCCCTTACGGGTGTGTTAACCCCACAGCCCTTACGGGTGTGTTAACCCCACAGCCCTTACGGGTGTGTTAACCCCACAGCCCTTACGGGTGTGTTAACCCCACAGCCCTTACGGGTGTGTTAACCCCACAGCCCTTACGGGTGTGTTAACCCCACAGTCCTTACGGGTTTGTTAACCCCACAGCCCTTACGGGTGTGTTAACCCCACAGTCCTTGCGGGTGTGTTAACCCCACAGTCCTTACGGGTGTGTTAACCCCACAGCCCTTACGGGTGTGTTAACCCCACAGCCCTTGCGGGTGTGTTAACCCCACAGTCCTTGCGGGTGTGTTAACCCCACAGCCCTTACGGGTGTGTTAACCCCACAGCCCTTACGGGTGTGTTAACCCCACAGCCCTTACGGGTGTGTTAACCCCACAGCCCTTACGGGTGTGTTAACCCCACAGCCCTTGCGGGTGTGTTAACCCCACAGCCCTTGCGGGTGTGTTAACCCCACAGCCCTTGCGGGTGTGTTAACCCCACAGCCCTTGCGGGTGTGTTAACCCCACAGCCCTTGCGGGTGTGTTAATGTTTTTATTTTTTATTAATCAAGTTAATCGCAGGATTTGCTGTGATTAATTGCAAATTCCCTAATTTGCTCAGTGTGAACTGTAGTTTAAGATTTTTCATACAAAAAAGCATTACAAGAATATTCTGGTGTTGAATTTGTCTAAAGTAATGAGGTAAAGTGAGAAAAGCAGACGTTCTTTAGCCTCCGTGTCAACATGTTTTTACATGGTAGATTTGAGCTGGATAGATTTATTTAGGTGTTTTCAGTGTATTTTAACACTTTCAGACAATGAGATTAATGGGGGGAAAATAACCCTACATAGTGCTTATTGATGTGTTATAACCCTACATAGTGCTTATTGATGTGTTATAACCCTACATAGTGCTTATTGATGTGTTATAACCCTACATAGTGCCTATTGATGTGTTATAACCCTACATAGTGCTTATTGATGTGTTATAACCCTACATAGTGCTTATTGATGTGTTATAACCCTACATAGTGCTTATTGATGTGTTATAACCCTACATAGTGCCTATTGATGTGTTATAACCCTACATAGTGCCTATTGATGTGTTATAACCCTACATAGTGCTTATTGATGTGTTATAACCCTACAGTTGACAGCAGCGACAGACAGAATTAACTCTTTACGGGAGGAACAGGAAACACTGAAACATGAGAATGAGACCATCGTCCAGAGCAACCAGAAGAAAGAGGAGGTCAGGACTCACTGTTTTTACTCTGTGTAACTTTAATCTAACTCAGACAACATAAAGAGCTGCCATTTCACGTCCTGTGTGATGTCCTAGGTGACCCTGGAGGACAGTGCAGTAGAGCTGGAGACATACAGACAGACACGACAGGGCCTGGATGAGATGTACAGTGTGGTCTGGAAACAGTACCAGGAGGAGAAACGCATCAGACAGGTGTGTGTGTGTGTGTGTGAGAGAGAGAGAAACAGTACCAAGAGGAGAAACGCATCAGGTGTGAGTGAAACAGTACCAGGAGGAGAAATGCATCAGACAGGTGTGTGAGAAACAGTACCAGGAGGAGAAATGCATCAGACAGGTGTGTGAGAAACAGTACCAGGAGGAGAAATGCATCAGACAGGTGTGTGTGTGAGAAACAGTACCAGGAGGAGAAAAGCATCAGACAGGTGTGTGTGAGAAACAGTACCAGGAGGAGAAATGCATCAGACAGGTGTGTGTGTGAGAAACAGTACCAGGAGGAGAAATGCATCAGACAGGTGTGTGAGAAACAGTACCAGGAGGAGAAATGCATCAGACAGGTGTGTGTGTGAGAAACAGTACCAAGAGGAGAAATGCATCAGACAGGTGTGTGAGAAACAGTACCAAGAGGAGAAATGCATCAGACAGGTGTGTGTGTGAGAAACAGTACTAGGAGGAGAAAAGCATCAGACAGGTGTGTGTGAGAAACAGTACCAGGCGGAGAAATGCATCAGACAGGTGTGTGTAACAGCAAGATGAACAACGAGCTCTACATTTCTTTAAGAGATCCTAGCTAACTGCCTCTACAATAGGTGTGTGTGTTCCTGTACATTTTATTTCTGTGTGTAGGCGTTGGAGAGGGAGCTGGAGCTGCAGATAGGACTAAAGCAGGAGATGGAGATGGCCATGAGGCTGCTGGAGAAAGACACACATGAGAAACAGGACACACTGCAAGCCCTCCGACAACAACTAGACCAGGTCAAAACCCTCAACCTGCAGATGTTCCATAAGACACAGGTAACACACACACACTCTCTCACTTACGCAGCAACACCCTCGTGAGTACACACCTCTTGACAGAATGTGTGTGCAGGACTGTGAGCGTGAGGCCCAGAGGAAGCAGGAGGAAGAGGGACAGCTGGAGGAGAAGATAAACCAGATGAAGACCACCATTAAGGAGATGGAGCAGAGGTGTGTGTGTGTGTGTACAGGGTGGTTTCCATGATGGTTTCTTTGTTTTAACAGGATTGAATTGTAGCCCATGTATTTTCAGACTGCAGAACTCTGAGCGTGATCGCAGACAAAGTGACCAGATGGTCATGAGGACAGAGCTGGAGGGCAGGGTAGCCTCCCTACAGAAACAACTGTCTGACCTGGACACACTGAGGTACGTAAGCACGGGGATACACACACACAGACGTTGTGACCCACTCCCCTGTCTCCCTAGGCTGGGTCTGGAGAGTGATCTGTGCAATGAGAAGGAGCAGAGACAGGCCATTCAGAGAGCTCTACAGAGAGAACAGGACAACAGCACCGAGCTACGCACCCAACTACAGCAGATACAGGGGCTACACACGGTCAGCTTCTCACAGACACAGAGAAAAGAGAAGTCTACCTCCTGTTTTTCTTCTGAGCTGGTTTCTGTGTGTCTCTAGGAGCTGCAGGATGTTCGTCAGGAGAAGCAGCAGCTCCAGCAGACCTGTCAGGAGCAGGAGACGGCCTTACAGGAGATGGGCCTACACCTCAGCCAGTGAGTACTGTAGTAGACGGCCTTACAGGAGAAGGGCCTACACCTCAGCCAGTGAGTACTGTACTAGACGGCCTTACAGGAGATGGGCCTACACCTCAGCCAGTGAGTACTGTACTAGACAGCCTTACAGGAGATGGGCCTACACCTCAGCCAGTGAGTACTGTACTAGACGGCCTTACAGGAGATGGGCCTACACATCAGCCAGTGGGTACTGTACTAGACGGCCTTACAGGAGATGGGCCTACACCTCAGCCAGTGAGTACTGTACTAGACGGCCTTACAGGAGAAGGGCCTACACCTCAGCCAGTGAGTACTGTACTAGACGGCCTTACAGGAGATGGGTCTACACCTCAGCCAGTGAGTACTGTAGTAGACGGCCTTACAGGAGATGGGTCTACACCTCAGCCAGTGAGTACTGTACTAGACGGCCTTACAGGAGATGGGCCTACACCTCAGCCAGTGAGTACGGTAGTAGACGGCCTTACAGGAGATGGGCCTACACCTCAGCCAGTGAGTACTGTACTAGACGGCCTTACAGGAGAAGGGCCTACACCTCAGCCAGTGAGTACTGTAGTAGACGGCCTTACAGGAGATGGGCCTACACCTCAGCCAGTGAGTACTGTAGTAGATGGCCTTACAGGAGATGGGCCTACACCTCAGCCAGTGAGTACTGTACTAGACGGCCTTACAGGAGAAGGGCCTACACCTCAGCCAGTGAGTACTGTAGTAGACGGCCTTACAGGAGATGGGCCTACACCTCAGCCAGTGAGTACTGTAGTAGACGGCCTTACAGGAGATGGGCCTACACCTCAGCCAGTGAGTACTGTACTAGACGGCCTTACAGGAGATGGGCCTATTTACATCTCTCTTCCTTCCTGTGTTCCATCTGTTTATCTTTGTGTGACTCATCTCTCTTGTAGGTCTAAACTGAAGATGGAGGACTTCAAAGAAGTCAACAAAGCCCTGAAGGTAAGGTGTTCCCTGTCCTACATGAACACTTCCCCTAGCCCACCGTTATACCAAGTCTCTACGGTGAAGAACAGACGAGACATCGGCACTCACCGCTGGTCTTAGAATTCTCCTTGTACCTGAACGACCCCATGACCCCCACCTTCACAGCACAGACACACACTCATTTCTGTAATCATTCGTGATTGAGCATTGTTGTCTCTGTGTCCATCAGGGCCAAGCCTGGCTGAAAGATGATGAGGCTACACAGTGTAAACAATGTCAGAAGGAGTTCTCCATCGCTCGCAGAAAGGTACGGCTCTGTCCATCCATCTCTTCGTTGTGGACTCTGGTCTGTGGCAGATGTTTAGAAAGGCATTTGTATGAAATGCTGTCATTTGCCACAAGGTTAACAAATACAGTTCTACTAAATGTCCCTGTTTTTTCCTGTCTGTTTGTCTGCAGCACCACTGTAGGAACTGTGGAGATATCTACTGTAACAGTTGTTCTAGTAATGAGTTGGCCCTGCCCTCCTACCCTCGACCTGTACGAGTCTGTGACATCTGCCACTCACTACTGCTGCAGAGGAGCATCTCTTCCTCCTGACGGAACACACACACACCTCTTCTTCCTCCTGACGGAACACACACACACACCTCTTCTTCCTCCTGACGGAACACACACACACACCTCTTCTTCCTCCTGACGGAATACACACACACACCTCTTCTTCCTCCTGACGGAACACACACACACCGCTTCTTCCTCCTGACGGAACACACACACACACCTCTTCTTCCTCCTGACGGAATACACACACACCTCTTCTTCCTCCTGACGGAATACACACACACCTCTTCTTCCTCCTGACTGAATACACACACCTCTTCTTCCTCCTGACGGAATACACACACACCTCTTCTTCCTCCCGACTGAACACACACACCTCTTCTTCCTCCTGACTGAACACACACACCTCTTCTTCCTCCTGACTGAACACACACACCTCTTCTTCCTCCTGACTGAACACACACACTGCTTCTTCCTCCCGACTGAACACACACACCTCTTCTTCCTCCTGACTGAACACACACACCTCTTCTTCCTCCTGACTGAACACACACACCTCTTCTTCCTCCTGACTGAACACACACACTGCTTCTTCCTCCTGACGGAACACACACACACACCTCTTCTTCCTCCTGACGGAACACACACACACACCTCTTCTTCCTCCTGACGGAACACACACACACACCTCTTCTTCCTCCTGACGGAATACACACACACCTCTTCTTCCTCCTGACTGAACACACACACCTCTTCTTCCTCCTGACTGAATACACACACCTCTTCTTCCTCCTGACGGAACACACACACACACCGCTTCTTCCTCCTGACGGAACACACACACACACCTCTTCTTCCTCCTGACGGAATACACACACACCTCTTCTTCCTCCTGACTGAATACACACACCTCTTCTTCCTCCTGACTGAATACACACACCTCTTCTTCCTCCTGACTGAATACACACACCTCTTCTTCCTCCTGACTGAATACACACACCTCTTCTTCCTCCTGACTGAATACACACTCACACACCTTCTTCCTCCTGACTGAACACACACTCACACACCTTCTTCCTCCTGACGGAACACACACACACACCTCTTCTTCCTCCTGACTGAACACACACTCACACCTCTTCTTCCTCCTGACTGAATACACACACCTCTTCTTCCTCCTGACTGAATACACACACACCTCTTCTTCCTCCTGACTGAATACACACACACCTCTTCTTCCTCCTGACTGAATACACACACACACCTCTTCTTCCTCCTGACTGAATACACACACCTCTTCTTCCTCCTGACGGAACACTCACTCACACGCTTCACTAATAATCTTTCTTCCCTCACTGTGCTCAAAGCCCACAGAGAACATTTTAATCAAATTTGTGCAGGGAGGCTGTGTTAAGTAATGTTTTGCCACTAACCTGAAATTCAGGATGTTGGGGCACGGTTGACTGTTGAACCCTCTGCCTTTTCTCATCTTTTAAACTCCCCTGGGTGGATTTCAAAGTAAGATGGATAAAGAATAGTTAGTTAGCCAGCTAATTGTCATTGTTACTAACTCCATATTCCTCTAGGATGCTGAATTTAAAATGATAGTTGTGTGGGGTGGGGTGTAGAGTATGGAACACGTCAGTCTTTGTTGTATTATGAATGACCCAGAATGCAACAATGTCACAATTGTGGGAAAATGTTAGATGAACTGACCTTCAATAATTTCATTGTTGATTCACTTATTATAGACCTTTTCAAAACTCTTCATTTAAATGTCTGAGGCGATATAGTTTCACATGATTCTTTCACTTCCATTGAAGCAAAGGAACCAAGTTCATTTCCTCAACCTGCCTTGCTGAACAATTGTGGATTTGTTAAGCTTTGTTGTTGTAAATGACTACAGAATGTTAACACGTACCAAGAAAGGTCTATTTTACAATGTATATAAATAAGATCATTTTGTGACTAGTGCTACTAAACAGCCAATTTCTGCCGATTCATTGGGGCTTGTTTTGAGCAACATGTTTTCTAATTTAATAAAACGTATCTGAATGTGTTTCTTGACTGTCTAAGGAACCACTCATGTCAAACAGGACAAAGACATTTATCGATCTTAAAATTGTATTTACTCTTGTCCACCTTACAAGAAATACGAAGAGAAAATTCCACATGGGCAGTAGAAAGAAACCTTTATAAACAGGAAAAACTTAGTTTGCTAAATAAGTATCCATCCGGCATGGAGAATTCCCCATAACAATCTTCATTATAAAACAAACATGCTCTTTGTTCCATGTTAACTTCACACTATTTTGACATTGTTTCAAACTTCGACAGAAAGTCCAGAAATTTTTTGCACCTACTGGAGAAAAGAGAACATCTAGAAGACTATTTACAGAAGTGTTGGTTCATCCACTCAGGGATGGGGCCAATTACAAAAATGTGGTTTACTTTCTGAATTGACTAGTTTACCGCAACCCTTCACAGTGAACTACTCTGGGTCACAGTTGGTTATTTGAATCTTCCAGGTAACGATGATGAAACAAGCATTCCGACCACGGTCATAGTTTGCATTGCTGCAGTCATGTCAATAACAATAGTAGGAGCAGGTGAAAACAAAAAGTCAAAGGGACCTCAATCATTAATACGATCAGTCTAAAACAAAACATCCAGGTGAGAACTACAATTCCAGTCCTTCCAGCAGAATGCATGCTTGGTTAAAGAACTACATCCCCCATCCTGCCCCCAGGCCATTGGAACTCCTGTCTCCTCGTCCACCGCCGCTATAGTAACTGCTGCTCATACCGCCCTGGTTACCTGACAGGAGAGAGATACACACTATAGGACCGAGGAGTTCAGAAGTCACACACAGTAAAGCTTGATAGTTCAAGGCTGGTCAACAGTGGTGGAGGTGCATGTGAACAGGGGGTGTGTTTTACAGAGCTGATACTCACTATAGTCACTGTAACCCCCCATGCTGCCCTGGCTGCTGTAGCCTCCAGAGTATCCAGAGCTCAACCCTCCACTGCTATAGGAGGACTGGTTCCCCATACCCCCCTGCATCGGACTGCCGTACGAGCCATTACTGCCTCCTGCTGTAGAGTTGAGGAACAGCTCCACATAGCGGTGCTCTGCAGGACAGACAGATGGTTAGTACATGTATTAATCATTAAGGTAGGAAAATAAGGGGGGGGGGCACAAGGAGGGATTATGGGGTAGGAGGAAGAATTGTGTGAGGGGGGGTACATTTTAAAGTGCCAACACACTCACGCATGTTGGCTTTGTCCTTTGACATGGCTGTCACAGCATCCTCGTGTGTAGCAAACTCCACGTCAGCCTCTCCTGTCACTCTGCCGTCTGGCCCGATCTCTACATGCACTCTCACTGGGTTCAGAGGAGAGAAGAACTACGGAGAGAGAGGGAGCAGTGTTATTCTCACCGTCTCTCACAGACCATTCTTAGTAGGAGATCCTAGAACTCACATTGTAGATGTCAGTCTCTGTGGCTCTGTAGGGCAGACCCCTCATGTGAACACAGTGACCCGTGGTGCTCTGGAAGGAGGAGCTACTGTCACCATACCGCCCATCAGACACACCTAAGGTTAGACACACCTTAGTTACGGAGAGACTGGTCTGGGACATTGGGGCATATATAGTCTCATGATAGAAATGTACATAGAGGGCTAGGAAGAACATGACTGGGAGACCGTTATGATCCATAATCATGACCCTTTTGACTGATCATCGTTCCCTCTTACTCCGTTCAGATGATCAAAAACAAACTTTCTTCTTACACTGGGTAGATATTATACACACACCTCCACCATAGCCTCCGCGTCTGGCCCTGTCGTAAGAGCCCCCTCCTCGGCCCCCCATCATGTTGTACCCACGGCCCCCAGACGGTCTGTCATAGGGCCCCGGTCTCTGCATCCCCATAGGTTTCCTCTGGGGTTCGTAGTGGGTCCTCACCTCGGCACGGCTGCTCTTGAAGATCTCAATGTACCTGAGATGCATACAGTACACACACCACCATGAAGACCCCACCACACACAGGAGGGGGTGTAGACTAGAGCTAGCTACTGTACAGCTCCTAAGGCTGAATCAATGTGTGTTCAAATGGAAAGGGCACCAATAAAGTTGGATGTTCACTATTCAGTTGCTGAGCTGACATTTTTCTGTAGTTGCTGGTCATTGAGGGTACTGATAAAAGTTGGGTTATTCAGGCCAGGTGCTGCCATGTGCACTACTGTTTCGTAGGTAGGTGAGACTTGATCTAGTGGGTAACAGTATACTGTGCAGTATAAAGCCTTGACAGTACAACAGGCACTTTTCTTATGCTCACCTGCAGGTACCCGATACAGTTAACACTGAGGTTACAGTACAATCTGTGTCCCTGTTGTGGTCATTGTCCTGTTGTTATCCATGGAGACACACTTTCATTACCTGTGAGTGACAGTGGGCGGGGTCCTTGTCCTCATGTTGAATGGCCCTCAGAGTTAGAACACCTGGGAGAATCGTATCTGTCTATTCATTGGCTACCTGTACTGATGTTTAGTGCCTAGGAACCAATCAGTTTCACTCTTAAAATGGATATGCCAAATTAAACTGCAATTTTTACTCTGCGACGAACCTGAGAGCTTACAAGTCACCTCGGCACTAAACTCAGAATATGATCTCTCTCCCAATGGTTTTAAGAACAAGAGAATGTGCTTAATTTTCCCAACGACTGCTGTGAGTGAATGAGTGTTAGTGTGTTTTTATCCAATATTGTAACTATGTGTCTTTACAGTCAATATCTGAGTACGTGTTGTCTTAAATTAATAGATATAACTTTTCACTGTTCTGTTGAGTGTCAGTCAGTTATACCTGTGGTTAATGTTTAGAAGTTGTACACCATAAGAAATGCAACTTTATCCAGCCAACCAACCAACCATCCCCACCTGTGCCCTATTCTTTCCTTGTGTTTCTTTAGAGCCTTTTCAGCTATATCCTGTGAAGCAAACTGCACGAAGGCCTCCCCCGTACTCCTCCCCTGGAAGTCCAGCGGCAATGTTATCCCATTTGGCACGATTTCCAACCCTTCAACCCAAGGACAGATAACCCCAGTGGGGGACACAGTAAATCACATGCCCAGTTACAGAAAGGTAGCTTTCTCTGTTGTTGCTTTATTTCTTTTGTATGATAGATTTTTTTTAAATAAAAAAAATAAAATAAAAAAAGAGATAATGAAAACTTTACATTATGTAATGTACACACCTGGTGAGTGTTTTTAACCAATGAGTTAATGACCATTCATGGTACTTAATTTTACTGCAACATAAAGGAGGATGAGAGGAAAGAGTGAGCGAAAAAGAAAAGGAGAGAGAAGAGGACACAGAAGAGACTGTAGATGTGAAGGAATGAAAAGGAGTGGCTCTGGCGGTACCTTTAGTACCCACCCATTCTATAATTGTCCCAATGGGATGAATTAAAGGACCACTGTCAATGAGTGACAGAGACTAGCATGTCAGGCCTGATTGGTCAAATCTTTGGACAGAATAATTATTTTTGTTTTAAGTATTGGTTGGGACCAAAGCAGTGATAGAGAAAATTAGGTGATGGGGGAAATCCTGGACAAACTATAGCTTATATAATGTAAGTCACTCTGGTTTAGACTGTCTGCTAAATGTCTGAAAAATGTAGATGATCCTGGATCATTGATGAGGGCTGAGGACGGTCACCTACTCCTACAGGCTGTTATGGGGCTGTTCTTGTGAACCAAGCTACTAGTACCTGAGAGGAACTGGACGATCTCCTCCTTGCTGCAGCCGAAGGGGAGGCCTCGGAGCCTGACCAGGCCGTCTCCAGTCGTCTCTGGGCTGCTTGAACCAGAATGTTTCATCACCCAGTCCATCTCCACATTGTTGGATTTGAACACTGAGAAAACACATACAGTCACTACTGATAGTGCTACACAATGTAAACAGCTGAGAAATGTAGCCCAAAATGAGGTCCCAAGGCACATATTATGCTTCTGCTGCAAATATTGAAACTTCAAGATGTGCAGTGACACAAAAACACACACACAGAGAGACGCACACACCTTCCACATATCTGTGGCCCATGGTTTCTCTGTCCTTCTTCACAGCGATCTTCAGGTCATCCTCGTTCTCCAGCTCAACGAAGGCCTCTCCGCTGGGTCTGCCCTCACGTGTGGAGGTAAAATGGATGCTGGTGCCATTGTTGGCGATTTTACAATCTATATACCAAGAAGAGTTTAGAGGGACTCACAGTTATCTCAGCTGTGAGAGGCTATAAAACGTGTAGTATAAAGCTATACAGGTGTTATCGTAAAGGTGTTACCTGAGAAGAACCTCTGTATTTCATCCACAGAGCAGGACCATGGTAGACCTCTCACACGCACCACGTAACCCTCTCCATCAGACATGGTTGGTATTCTCTTAAACCTGAGGAGAGTAGAAGCATATCAGTATGTTTGTAATGGAGCTGAGTGGCACAGTCTAAGGCACTGCCTCGCAGTGAGAGAGGTGTCACTACAGTCCCTGGTTCGAATCCGGGCTGTATCACATCCGGCCGTGATTGGGAGTCCCACAGGGCGGCATACAATTGTTTCAGCATCGTCCGGGTTTGCCCGTCATTGTAAATAAGAACTTGTTCTTAACTGACTTGCCTAGTTTTTTTTTTTTAAATACGTAAATTAACTAGCTACCTTTACTCAGCTAGCCTAAGTTTCTTGGCTAATAATATTTACCTACGTAACTAGTTAGCTAGCTGGCCATCTACATTGCATTTTACTTTTAGGTAAGTGAATGCAGTTAACTAGCTAATCGTGTCTTATAACGTTAGACTTTTTAAATTGCTGCAAATGCTAGCTGGTAGCTATCTAACAATGTTAGCACATTGTGAATTTAGCTAGCGCATTGTTGCTAGTAGCTTACGTTAAATACATTTTGCTGGCTATAGTAGCTAAATTCATTACCATGAAACACATGATTGCGCCTAACAAAATAGCTAGATGAAGTTAATTTGGCTAACGTTATTAGATCATAATTTGATCCTCAGACAGTCATACACAAATGGCAGGCCTGGCGTTAGCTACCTGGCTTGCTACCAGTAGCTTGATCAAATTGGATGGCATAAACCGCAAGCAAGGACTCACAAGGTAAAGGTAATATCACAAATCATATTCGTTGAAAAATAGACATAGCTACCTGTTAATTTGGATTCAGTGGCAATATTATCAAAACCAGGATTGTTAGTATAGCTAGCTGTGCATCGGTATCAGGTCGGTCTTTTTCTGCTAGTTAGCGCCAATCTCGCTAACTAGGTCCACGCCCTAAAAGCATGACGTAGCCTGTCTGGGCCCTATATCTGTGGACCCATTTTTTTTATTTTTTTTTACTGAGGACACGGAAGTGAAAACTGAACTGTATTAGTGCTGTAGACTACATGACACCTTGCTAGCTTCTTGGAAAACTTGGAAAGCTAGTTCTTGCTTTCAGATTCAACATTTACATTGCTTTCCTTTTGCTCTTGAGAAAGAATGCACTCACATTACTCTAAGGTACATTCCTGATCTAGAACTTAGAAATGTACATTTTAACATTAAAGGCCCAGTACAGTCAAAAAAACAACAGCTGATGAAACTAACACTGGAAAAGTTTTTAAAACATTTATCAGTGTTTTTATTTCCTGATAGTTGTCTGGTTGAAAATACAATCTACAAAGTACCTAATTAGCAGGTTTGCATCGGTGGGAGTTTTGGCTTTCCATGGTGACATCACCATGCAGTAAATTAGTTAATAGACCAATAACAAAGAGAGTTCCAAACCTCTCTGCTAATGGGCGGATTCGATTATGCTGAGCCGCAGGGAACCGGTCTATGGTCCGTGACGTGAATGGGAAAAAGCGGTGAGGGAGGAGCGCCCTTCTCAAATTGAACATTAATCTGTATTGCTCATTCATGTTGTCAACAAGGCAGCATAGTCCAGAAACATACATCTATTTTCTACAAAACACATGTTTTAATTTTCTAACTACACTGAACAAAAATTGGTGCTGAGGAGTATTTCTGTCTGTAATAAATACCTTTTTGGGGGAGGGGGAATGTCTGGGCCTGGCTCCCCAGTGAGTGGGCCTGGCTGCCAAGTGGTTGGGCCTATTTTTGTGTTCAGTATAGTTTTAATTGGGAAGGCAGATAAAGGGTTTTTATTTAAAGAAATCACTTTTGCATGTGTAGTCACAGAATCCTACTCATTACACTTTGTGCTTAATTAGGTCACTTTTGTTTTGTGGGCTTTGAACATGCACTTGGTTCATGCCTGGGAGGCAGACCAGTTTCAAAATGAATGTAATCAACTTTCACCCGGTGCAAAACACGCCTACGCCTACCTGGGCCAGATTAATCGAACCGCCTAATGAACAGCTAGTTTTCACTTTCCCTTTCCCCACTCAGACTTCTCCCAGACAGTCCTTGGAAAATTCTTGCTTGAGATGTAGTTTTTGCTAAAAAAATATCATTGTCCATTTAAATAGAAATCTATTACACTAAGGTACTTAATAGTTACGCAGAAATTATTAGATATTGTTTTTGTTTTTTTACGGCTGCATTGGGCCTTCAACTAAATTACTTGAGTTGAATTTGTTTTCCTCTGTGAATCTGTGAACTTGGAAGACGGAGATTTAAGGCATGTTCTAGGATAGCTTGTTTTCATGGCCAGGCACACTTCACAGATGATCAGATCGAATGTGATCTTGAACAAGGCACTTAACCCCATTGCTCTAGGGTTGCTGTTGATAATGGCTGACCCTGGCCAAGGCCCAACTCTCCATGGGTGTCTCAGGGGGAGTAAAAAACACATTTCCAATTCACACGAGGGATATAGGACAAATATAAGCACTTACCAAATTATTGTTAAATTATACACTAATACACATTATCTCTTACCTCCTCCATTACCAGATGGGTAATCTCTGCAATCCAGAAAAAAATATTGCGTAAATACTACATCTGTCTTAGACAGATTATCAAATGGGGAAGGGTTAGGCTGGGTTAAGGCAAATCTATCCTGATCTAGGATCAGTTTACTTTATCTCAATCCTTACCATGCCCAGTGTTAAGGAGGGAACCTACCCCACATGGTTGCCAAATGTATTGGTCATGGGTTGCAGGTTTTTGGCTACTTTCCACTGCAGCCAACATTGAATTTCTATAAATAAATATTTTTAAAAAGATCTCACTGTGACCTGCTGCTGCTAACCATTGGTGTACTTAAGTAAAAATACTTTAAAGTACTACTTAAGTCGTTTTATGGGGTATCTGTACTATACTTTACTATTTATATTTTTGACAACTTTTACTTTAACTTCACTACATTCCTATAGAAAATAATGTACTTTTTACTCCATACATTTTCCCTGACACACAAAAGTACTTGTTACATTTAGCAGGACAGAAATTTGTCCAATTCACACACTTATCAAGAGAACATCCCTGGTCATCCCTACGACCTCTGATCTGACAGACTCACTAAACACAAATGCTTCGTTTGTAAATGATAAAAACAAGAAAATTGTGCTGTCTGGTTTGCTAAATGTAAGGAATTTGAAATGATTCATACTTTTACTTTTGATACTTAAGTATATTTAAAACCAAATACCTTTAGACTTTTACTCAAGTAATATTTTACTGGGTGACTTTCACTTTTACTTGTCATTTTCTATAAAGGTTCTTTAGTTTTACTCAAGTGTGACAATTGGGTTCTTTTTCCACCACTGCTGCTAACTATCACCCGCGACTTCGTCCTCAGAGCATGCGCAGACCAGCTGGCTGGAGTCTTTACGGATATATTCAATCTCTCCCTATCCCAATCTGCTATCCCCACTTGCTTCAAGATGTCCACCATTGTTCTTGTAACCAAGAATGCAAAGGTAACTGAACTAAATGACTATCGCCCCGTAGCACTCACTTCTGTCATTATGAAGTGCTTTGGGAGAATAGTTAAGGATCATATCACCTCTACCCTCCAAACTCATCATCAAGCTCAGGGCCCTGAATCCCGTCCTGTGCAACTGTGTCTTGGACTCCCTGACGGGCCGCCCCCAGGTGGTGAAGGTAGGAAACAACACCTCCACTTTGCTGATCCTCAACACAGGGGCCCCACAAGGGTGTGTGCTCAGCCCCATGACTGCGTGGCCATGTACGCCTCCAACTCAATCATCAAGTTTGCAGATGACACAACAGCAGTTGGCATGATTACCAACAATGATGAAACAGCCTACAGGGAGGAGGTGAGGGCCCTGGCGGAGTGGTGCCAGGAAAATAACCTCTCCCTCAATGTCAACAAAACAAAGGAGCTGATCATGGACTTCAGGAAACAGCAGAGGGAGAACGCCCCTATCCACATTGACGGGACCGCAGTGGAGAAGGTGAAAAGCTTCAAGTTCTTTGGTGTACACATCACTGACAATATGAAATGGTCCACCCACACAGCAGGTGTGATGACGAAGGCGCATCAGTGCCTCTTCAACCTCAGGAGGCTGAAGAAATTCGACTTGGCCCCCAAGACCCTCACAAACCTTTACAGATGCACAATTGAGATCATCCTGTCGGGCTGTATCACAACCTGGTACGGCAACTGCACCGCGGTCTGCCAAACGCATCCCCGGGGGCACACTGCCTGCCCTGTAGGATACCTACAGCACGCGATGTCACAGGAAGGCCAAAAAGATCATCAAGGACATCAACCAGCCACGGCCTGTTCACCCTGCTATCATCCAGATGTCGAGGTCAGTACAAGTGCATCAAAGCTGGGGCCAAGAGAATGAAAAACAGCTTCGATCTCAAGGCCATCAGACTGTTAAATAGCCATCACTAGCCGGCTACCACCCTGCTCCTCAACCCTGCACCTTAGAGGATGCTGCACTATATACATAGACATGAAATCACTAGCCACTTTAATAATGGAACACTTGTCACTTTAGTAATGTTTACATACTGCTTTACTCATTTCATATGTACAGTGGGGAGAACACGTATTTGATACACTGCCGATTTTGCAGGTTTTCCTACTTACAAAGCATGTAGAGGTCTGTAATTTTTATCATAGGTACACTTCAACTATGAAAGAACCTAAAACAACCTAAAACAACAATCCAGAAAATCACATTGTATGATTTTTAAGTAATTAATTTGCATTTTATTACATTTTATTGCATGACATAACTATTTGATACATCAGAAAAGCAGGGTGGTAGTCGGCTAGTGATGGCTATTTAACAGTCTGATGGCCTTGAGATCGAAGCTGTTTTTCATTCTCTTGGCCCCAGCTTTGATGCACTTGTACTGACTTATACTGCCCACTGTATATACTGTATTCTATTCTACTGTATTCTAGTCAATGCCACTCTGTATTTTAGTCTCCCCCAATGTGAGCAAGACAAAGGAGCTGATCATGGACTATAGGAAAAGGAGGGCCGAACAGTCCCCCATTGTTACATTCCCCAGTTTCGGTGTTGTGGTTTTGTATGTGTGTGTTTCAGGATGGCTTCTTGGAATCCCCCAAGTAGCTGATTGGTCGACTCCATGGCAAATTGGAGCTGACCCCGCCCTCTTGTCAGAGGACGCAGCTGTCTTCAATTACCGACTCCTTCTGAAGCTATATAAGCCAGTGTTCTGTTGCTCAGAGAGGGAGATGAGTGTGTCCTGTGTTGGTTGTTGTTGAGAGAGCTGATTGGTATATCCTATGTTGGTTGAGAGAGAGAGAGAGAGAGAGAGAGAGAGAGAGAGAGAGAGATTATTAGTGTGTCCTGTGTGTGTAAATAGGACGCAGTGTTTTGATTATTGAAATTGTTTTTGTTATTCTATTTATGTTCCCAGGGGGGAAGGGGAAGGCACCTTGGGAGTGCTTAGGCAAGAGGCCCGCGGGCATACATATACCCGTAGTATATACCCTGTCTATGCACACTAGGTAAGACCTGGGCGGACCATCCCCTGTATTTTGGTTAGTGTACCAGGTGGTGCTAGTTAGGTAAGTTGTGGGTAGGCAGTTAAAACCTCTCTGAACCACCCATCCCGGATCCGGTATAATTGTCATCAGTAACGCTGGAATAGCATAGCGCCACAGTCAAATAATATTACTAGAAAATATTCATATTCATGAAATCACAAGTGCAATATTGCAAAACACAGCTTAGCCTTTTGTTAATCGACCTGTCGTCTCAGATTTAGAAATTATGCTTTACAGCGAAAGCAATACAAGCGTTTGTGTAAGTTTATCGATCGCTCGACAAAACAATAAGTACACTTAGCATCAGGTAACTTGGTCACGAAAATCAGAAAAGCAATCAAATTAATCGTTTACCTTTGATGATCTTCAGATGTTTTCACTCACGAGACACAGTTAGACAACAAATGTTCCTTTTGTTCCATAAAGATATTTTTATATCCAAATACCTCCATTAGTTTGGTGCGTTATGCCCAGGAATCCACCGGAAAGAGCAAAAAAAATCCAAATTATATCCATAATGTCCACAGAAAAATGTCAAACGTTTTTTATAATCAATCCTTAGGGTGTTTTTCAAATATCTATTCGATAATATATCAACTGGGACAGTTGGCTTTTCACTAGGACCGGGAATAACAATGGCCGCCTTTCTCTTTTGCGCACAACTCACTCTGAGAGCCCCCTCCTATCCACTTACGCAATGTGGTCGTTCACGCTCATTCTTCAAAATAAAAGCCTGAAACTATGTCTAAAGGCTGTTGACACCTTATGGAAGCCATAGAAAAAGGAATCTGGTTGATATCCCTTTAAATGGGCAATAGGGATGCTTAAGAACAGAGAGGTTTCAAAAACAGGGGCACTTCCTGATTGAATTTTCCTCTGGTTTTAGCCTGCAACATCAGTTCTGTTTAACTCACAGACAACATTTTGACAGTTTTGGAAACTTTAGAGTGTTTTCTGTTTTCTGTCAATTATATGCATATTCTAGCATCTGGTCCTGAGAAATAGGCTGTTTACTTTGGGAACGTTATTTTTCCAAACATAAAAATAGTGCCCCCTAGCTTCAAGGTAGGAGAGGAGGCGTTGACATTTACTTTCTTTGCTTTGGTTCCGTCCGGCCCCTTTTCCCCAAAATTACCGTGTGACGGAATAAATTCCCTGTAAATGGTACTCATCTCTGCCTTTGTCATCCTTACTCGCACCTACAATCCCATACCTCTTTCACTCCACAGGAGTTGCGTTGTAGCAGGGTGTTGCGTTCCCTCTTCCTAGAGGCATACTTAACACCCCTTCTGTCTCCTAGAGATGAACGTACTTTGGTGGAAAAAGTGCAAACCAATCCCAGAACAACAGCAAAGGACCTTGTGAAGATGCTGGAGGAAACAGGTACAAATGTATTTATAACAGGTACAAAAGTATTTATATCCACAGTAAAATTAGTCCTCTATTGACATAACTTGAATGGCCGCTCAGCAAGGAAGCCACCATAAAAAAGCCAGACTACAGTTTGCAACTGCACATGGGGACAAAGATAATACATTTTGGAGAAATGTCCTCTGGTCTGATAAAACAAAAATTCAACTGTTTGGCCATAATGACTATTGTTATGTTTGGAGGGGGAGTCTTGCAAGCCGAAGAACACCATCCCAACCGTGAAGCACGGGGGTGGTAGCATCATGTTGTGGGGGTGCTTTGCTGCAGGAGAGACTGGTCCACTTCACAAAATAGATGGCATCATGAGGAAAGGAAAATTATGTGGATATATTAAAGCAACATCTCAAGACATCAGTCAGGAAGTTAAAGCTTGAAAAAAAACTGAAAAATTGGCCGTGCAAAATTATTCAGCCCCCTTAAGTTAATACTTTGTAGCGCCACCTTTTGCTGCGATTACAGCTGTAAGTCGCTTGGGGTATGTCTCAGTTTTGCACATCGAGAGACTGAAATTTTTTCCTATTCCTCCTTGCAAAACAGCTCGAGCTCAGTGAGGTTGGATGGAGAGCATTTGTGAACAGCAGTTTTCAGTTCTTTCCACAGATTCTCGATTGGATTCAGGTCTGGACTTTGACTTGGCCATTCTAACACCTGGATATGTTTATTTTTGAACCATTCCATTGTAGATTTTGCTTTATTTTTTGGATCATTGTCTTGTTGGAAGACAAATCTCCGTCCCAGTCTCAGGTCTTTTGCAGACTCCATCAGGTTTTCTTCCAGAATGGTCCTGTATTTGGCTCCATCCATCTTCCCATCAATTTGAACCATCTTCCCTGTCCCTGCTGAAGAAAAGCAGGCCCAAACCATGATGCTGCCACCACCATGTTTGACAGTGGGGATGGTGTGTTCAGCTGTGTTGCTTTTACGCCAAACATAACGTTTTGCATTGTTGCCAAAAAGTTCAATTTTGGTTTCATCTGACCAGAGCACCTTCTTCCACATGTTTGGTGTGTCTCCCAGGTGGCTTGTGGCAAACTTTAAACAACACTTTTTATGGATATCTTTAAGAAATGGCTTTCTTCTTGCCACTCTTCCATAAAGGCCAGATTTGTGCAATATACGACTGATTGTTGTCCTATGGACAGAGTCTCCCACCTCAGCTGTAGATCTCTGCAGTTCATCCAGAGTGATCATGGGCCTCTTGGCTGCATCTCTGATCAGTCTTCTCCTTGTATGAGCTGAAAGTTTAGAGGGACGGCCAAGTCTTGGTAGATTTGCAGTGGTCTGATACTCCTTCCATTTCAATATTATCGCTTGCACAGTGCTCCTTGGGATGTTTAAAGCTTGGGAAATATTTTTGTATCCAAATCCGGCTTTAAACTTCTTCACAACAGTATCTCGGACCTGCCTGGTGTGTTCCTTGTTCTTCATGATGCTCTCTGCGCATTTAACGGACCTCTGAGACTATCACAGTGCAGGTGCATTTATACGGAGACTTGATTACACACAGGTGGATTGTATTTATCATCATTAGTCATTTAGGTCAACATTGGATCATTCAGAGACCCTCACTGAACTTCTGGAGAGAGTTTGCTGCACTGAAAGTAAAGGGCTGAATATTTTGCACGCCCAATATTTCAGTTTTTGATTTGTTAAAAAAGTTTGAAATATCTAATAAATGTCGTTCCACTTCATGATTGTGTCCCACTTGTTGTTGATTCTTCACAAAAAAATACAGTTTTATATCTTTATTTTTGAAGCCTGAAATGTGGCAAAAGTTCGCAAAGTTCAAGGGGGCCGAATACTTTCGCAAGGCACTGTATATGTGCTTTCTTGAGGATTTCAGTCCTTCATGGCGTAGTGTGTTACCAATTGTTTTCTTGCTGACTATGCTGACTATGTTCCCAGCTGCCTTGAGATCATTGATAAGATCCTCCAGTGTAGTTCTGGTCTGATTCTTCACCGTTCTCATAATCATTGCAAATCCACGAGGTGAGATCTTGCATGGAGCCCCAGGCCGAGGGAGATTGACAGTTCTTTTGTGTTTCTTCCATTTGCGAATAATCACACCAACTGTTGTCACCTTCTCACCAAGCTGCTTGGCGATGGTCTTGTAGCCAATTCCAGCCTTGTGTAGGTCTACAATCTTGTCCCTGACATCCTTAGAGAGCTCTTTGGTCTTGGCCATGGTGGAGAGTTTGGAATCTGATTGATTGATTGCTTCTGTGGACAGGTATCTTTTATACAGGTAACAAACTGAGATTAGGAGCACTCCCTTTAAGAGTGTGCTCCTAATCTCAGCTCGTTACCTGTATAAAAGACACCTGGGAGCCAGAAATCTTTCTGATTGAGAGGGGGTCAAATACTTATTTCCCTCATTAAAATGCAAATCAATTTATAACATTTTTGACATGCGTTTTTCTGGATTGTTTTGTTGTTATTCTGTCTCTCACTGTTAAAATAAACCTAACATTACAATTATAGACTGATTATTTCTTTGTCAGTGGGCAAATGTACAAAATCAGCAGGGGATCAAATACTTTTTTCCCTCACTGTACGTATTTGGCTAAGGTGTATGTAAACTTCCGACCTCAACTGTATACACTAGACGGTGTCAGAGGAAGGCCCAAAAAATGGTCAAAGACTCCAGTAACCCATGTCCTAGACTGTTACCGCACGGCAAGCGGTACCGGAGCGCCAAGTCTAGGACCAAAAGGCTCCTTGATTTATTTATTTCACCTTTATTTAACCAGGTAGGCTAGTTCAGAACACCTTTATTTAACCAGGTAGGCTAGTTAAGAACACCTTTATTTAACCAGGTAGGCTAGTTGAGAACACCTTTATTTAACCAGGTAGGCTAGTTGAGAACAAGTTCTCATTTACAACTGTGACCTGGCCAAGATAAAGCATAGCAGTGTGAACAGACAACAACACAGAGTTACACATGGAGTAAACAATAAACAAGTCAATGACACAGAACATAACATAGAAAAAAAGAAAAAAATAGTCTATATACATTGTGTGCAAAAGGCATGAGGAGGTAGGCGAATAATTACAATTATGCAGATTAACACTGGAGTGATAATTGATCAGATGGTCATGTGCAGGTAGAGATACTCCCTCCTCCCAGCTGCCCACTGCACTGAAGATAGGAAACACTGTCACCACTGATAAATCCACCATAATTGAGAATTTCAATAAGCATTTTTCTATGGCTGGCCATGCTTTCCACCTGGCTACTCCTACCCCTGTCAACAGCACTGCACCCCCAACAGCAACTCGCCCAAGCCTTCCCCATTTCTCCTTCTCCCAAATCCATTCAGCTGATGTTCTGAAAGAGCTGCAAAATCTGGACCCCTACAAATCAGCCGGGCTAGACAATCTGGACCCTTTCTTTCTAAAATTATCTGCCGAAATTGTTGCCACCCCTATTACTAGCCTGTTCAACCTCTCTTTCGTGTCGTCTGAGATTCCCAAAGATTGGAAAGCAGCTGCGGTCATCCCCCTCTTCAAAGGGGGGGACACTCTTGACCCAAACTGCTACAGACCTATATCTATCCTACCATGCCTTTCTAAGGTCTTCGAAAGCCAAGTCAACAAACAGATTACCGACCATTTCGAATCTCACCATACCTTCTCTGCTATACAATCTGGTTTCAGAGCTGGTCATGGGTGCACCTCAGCCACGCTCAAGGTCCTAAACGATATCTTAACCGCCATCGATAAGAAACATTACTGTGCAGCCGTATTCATTGATCTGGCCAAGGCTTTCGACTCTGTCAATCACCACATCCTCATCGGCAGACTCAACAGCCTTGGTTTCTCAAATGATTCAAATGGTTCAGAGAAGTAGTTGGTGATAGTTCACCAACTACTTCTCTGATAGAGTTCAGTGTGTCAAATCGGAGGGTCTGTTGTCCGGACCTCTGGCAGTCTCTATGGGGGTGCCACAGGGTTCAATTCTTGGACCGACTCTCTTCTCTGTATACATCAATGAGGTCGCTCTTGCTGCTGGTGAGTCTCTGATCCACCTCTACGCAGACGACACCATTCTGTATACTTCCGGCCCTTCTTTGGACACTGTGTTAACAACCCTCCAGGCAAGCTTCAATGCCATACAACTCTCCTTCCGTGGCCTCCAATTGCTCTTAAATACAAGTAAAACTAAATGCATGCTCTTCAACCGATCGCTACCTGCACCTACCCGCCTGTCCAACATCACTACTCTGGACGGCTCTGACTTAGAATACGTGGACAACTACAAATACTTAGGTGTCTGGTTAGACTGTAAACTCTCCTTCCAGACCCATATCAAACATCTCCAATCCAAAGTTAAATCTAGAATTGGCTTCCTATTTCGCAACAAAGCATCCTTCACTCATGTTGCCAAACATACCCTTGTAAAACTGACCATCCTACCAATCCTCCTGTTGGCCGAGGTTGGAGTAGCTAGGAGGAAGGCATGGCCAGCCGTTGAGAAATGCTTGTTGAAGTTTTCGATTATCATGGATTTATCGGTGGTGACCGTGTTACCTAGCCTCAGTGCAGTTGGAAGCTAGGAGGAGGTGCTCTTGTTCTCCATGGACTTTACAGTGTCCCAGAACTTTTTGGAGTTAGAGCTACAGGATGCAAATTTCTGCTTGAAGAAGCTGGCCTTTGCTTTCCTGACTTCCCTGAACAGTTGCATATCGCGGGGACTATTCGATGCTATTGCAGTCCGCCACAGGATGTTTTTGTGCTGGTCGAGGGCAGTCAGGTCTGGAGTGAACCAAGGGCTATATCTGTTCTTACTTCTACTTCCAAGCCATAAGACTGCGGAACAATTAATCAGTCCCCCCCACCCTTTGTTTTTACACTGCTGCTACTCGTTGTTTATTTTCTATGCATAGTCACTTTACAAATGACCTCGACTAACCTGTACCACCGCACATTGAATCGGTACCAGTACCCCCTGTACATAGCCTCGTTATTGTTATGTCATTTCTTGTTACTTTTTTTATTATTGTTTTTTTTTTTACTTTAGTTTATTTAGTAAATACTTTCTTTACTCTATTTCTTGAACTGCATTGTTGGTTAAGGGCTTGTAAGTAAGCATTTCAAGGGAAGGTCTACACCTGTTGGCTTCGGCGCATGTGACAAATTAAATTTGATTTGATTTGTAGCCTTGTGTTATTATGCAATTATTAATGGCCATGCTTAATTAATTAAATTGGAAATTATCAAAGCTCTATCGCAGATGCCGATCAATTGTTAAAACGCATTAGGTTGACGGTAACAGTCAGATTAGGCTACAGATAAAAACAATTACAGAAAATAAACACTGGCTGTTGTTAACAAGCATATTCAGTTCATATACATATTATGAATATTTAATTTGGTGATTTAAATTTCGACCCCATCCTCAGTAGCTTATTCAGCAGGCTATTGGGAAACACAAGCACTTCTTGCCTCAAAATCGCCAAGATATTCATCTTGAATAAATTAATTTACATTTTAATTCATTTGAAGCAAGTTGCTAAATCTTTCAGTTTACATCTTGCCTAGGCTACTGTAGACTATCACAAATCAAATCAAATTTTATTGGTCACATACACATGGTTAGCAGTTATTGCGAGTGTAGCGAAATGCTTGTGCTTCTAGTTCCGACAGTGCAGTAATATCTAACATGTAATCTAACAATTCCACAACTGCCTAATACACACAAATCTAAGTAAAGGAATAAGAATATATGCATATAAATATATGGAAAAGCAATGACAGAGCGGCATAGGCAAGATGCAATAGATGGTAGGACTACATCTGAAATAAGATGTAGGCATATCAGGGGCTATAGGCTACCTGCATCTATCTAAGCAAACCATGGCAAAGCTGAATGACAATCATAAACCCAGATTTGAGTCTGTAGCCTATTGAAATGACAAGTCAATCTAGTAAATTGGCCATTTATAACTGTTTGTAGTCTTAACATAATAATGTTATTTTAATAATCTTTTTTTTGTTCGTCCAAGTGTTTCTTGCTCAAAGATTTCAAGATCTTCTGTCGAACTTTCATCACTCAAACTCTCCTGTCGGATTTATTTATAGTTATGCACATGCACGAAAGGGATTTATTTACAATTATAAACCGGGTTCGAGCCCTGAATGCTGATTGGCTGAAAGCTGTGGTATATCTAGACCTTATACCATGGGTATAACATAAAAATACTTCAACGTCTCTTGACGTTGTGCACTTGATCAGGGCACTTAATCCCTAAACGAGGGCACTGTTTTGTGGGGGGCCCTGTCGTACTCCTCTCCAAACAGGTGCAGTGTGTTGGAGGATTGTGCATAGGAAAGGAACAGAAGGATTCTATTCAAAATAATCATGTTAAGCAGCTAAATTGCTCTTCTGGTTAACATACTGTATAGGCCTATTCCACTGAGTGTACAAAACATTAAGAACACCTTCCTAATATCGAGTTGTATCTTTGGCCCTCAGAACAGCCTCAATTTGTCGGGGCATGAACTCTACAAGTTGTTGAAAGCGTTCCACAGGGATGCTGGCCCATGTTGACTCCAATGCTTCCCACAGTTGTATCATGTTGACTGGACCATTTTTGATACACACGGGAAACTTTTGAGCATAAAAATCCCAGCAGCGTTGCAGTTCTTTCCACAAACCGGTGCACCTGGCACCTACTACCATACACCGTTCAAAGGCACTTAAATATTTTGTCTCGCCCATTCACCCTCTGAATGGCACACACACACACAATCCATGTCTCAGTTGTCTCAAGGCTTAAAAATGGTGCTTGAACCTGTCTCCTCCCCTTCATCTACACTGATTGAAGTGGATTTAACAGGTGACATCAATAAGGGATCAGGATCATAGCTTTCACCTGGCTAGTCTATGTCATGGAAAGAGCAGGGGTTCTTAATGAATTGTTCATTCAGTGTATATTGGCAAGTAGGCATAGCTTGACTTGGGCAGGAGCTCACCGGAACAGAGTACCGGCACCTCAAATGTTCTAATGCTTGAGTTCCTGCACCTCTTATATAATATTACCTCAAAAATATGGCAGAGTATGGCAGAGTGCTCCTAAATATAAACAGTACCAGCATCCAAAATGAGTACCGGCACCTATTTCAGTCCAAATCACTAGTAGGTCTACTATACACTAACAACTTCGCCTTCTTAGCATCAAATAAATAAGCTATGCAGAGCTGTGGTCTTGGGTCCATCCAGATATATAAACTGTAGTAGTTACATAGATCCAAGACCTGTGACAATCAAACAGGACCAGACCTGGACCCGGGTTACAAGTTTACATTTTGGACCTGAATCCGAAAGGGTCCCAGGTCCGGTATTTGGTATTCGGTTTGGGTGGACCTGTGAAGACCTCTGCTTTGAAGTACTCCATCAGCTCTCATTAATAGTCACATAGGATTATAGTCAGTACCACAGCCTAACAAGTAACCTAATTGCAGAATGGGTTTATGCTAATCACATAGAATACTGTACTCTACCGTACACTTTAGTTAGGGTCAATCTTTCTATTTTGTTGGTGTTATTAGATTATTAAACTTTAGATGATTAGATGAGTTTATTAGTCACATGCACAGGGACGCACATGTACTTGCAGGGTACAGTGAAATGATTAAGCTCCATCAGTGCAGGTCAAAAAGAGAAGTCAATGAAACAATCATAAATAAACATAATAATAATATATACATATTTACAACTGTAACAATGATAAATGTCCATTGGGGAGTGGGGGTAGGGTAAATGTCCATGGAGGGAGGGTGGGAGGGTTGTGGTGGCTATTGAGCAGCCTGATGGTCTGAGGGTAGAAGCTATTGGCCACTGACAGTTTTTTTCCACGATGCTCCTATACTGCCTGAGTCTAAGTGATGGAAGCAGGGAGAACAGGCCATGGCTCGGGTGGGTAAGGTGATTTATGAACTTATTGGCCTTCTTGCGACACCTGGTGCTGTAGGTGTCCTGGAGGGCAGGCAGTGTGCACCAAATGGCGCGTTCCACCCTCTGTAGAGCCTTGCGGTCAGTGGCGGTGGAGTTGCCATACCAGGCTGTGATGCAGCTCAACAGTATGTTCTCAATGGTGTTCCTGTAGAAAACTGCGAGGGCCCTCGGGCACATTTCTTCAGCCTCCTGAGGTTGAAGAGAGTCGCTGTCATGCCTTCTTCACCACGGTTTCCGTGTAGTTGGACCATTGCAGCTTCTTGGAGATTTGTACACAGAGGAACTTGAAGATTTTGACCATATTGAAGTCGGCCCCGTTGATGAGAATGGGGCGTGCCCAACCTGGTTCCTCCTGAAGTCCACAATCAGCTCCTTTGTTTTGCTGACGTTGAGAAAGACATTGTTTACCTAGCACCACGCGTCAAAGTGCCTATCTCCTCTCTGTAGGCTGTCTCGTCGCTGTTGGTAATCAGGCCCAATACTGTCGTGTCGTCAGAGAACTTGATGGTGGAGTTGGAACTGTGTGAGGCCACGCAGTTGTGGGTATACAGGGAGTGCAGAAGGGGACTGATGACGCACCCTTGCCGGACTCCCATGTTGAAGATCATTGTGGAGGAGGTAATGTTGCCGACCTTCACCATGGGGATAGCCTGTCAGGAAGTACAGGACCCAGTTGCAAAGGGAGGAGTTCAGTCCCAGGGTCGTGAGTTTTGTGGTGAGTTTAGAGGGCACTGTGTTATTGAAGGCCGAGCTGTAGTCAATGAACAGCATCCATTCTTGTCCAGGTGGGTGAGGGCAGTGCCATGGCGATTGCGTCGTCCATAGCACTGTCAGGGTGGTAGTCGAATTGGGGAGGAAGGAATGTGGTCTTTGACTAGCATCTCAAAGCACTTAATGATGATGGAAGTGAGTGCTACTGTTCGATAGTCATTCAGTTCAGTTACTTCCCTACTGATGACCCTGTTTATGACGTTCCAAATATCATATTGACATGACAGTAAATGCCTGAAATATTCCAGTTTAAACCAATTTACTTTTTAATACCAATACCAGTGAAGCCACTGCACGTTGTGACGTTCGTTTTGAGAGACTCGTGATATTGGTAAACCTAACTGACGTCGCGTGCTTCTGCTTGAGAAGCACCAATGTAAACCAATCATTGTCAGCAATGTTTTGACGTCAACCAATAGCGAATTCAGTATTTTGTTTAGAGGCGGGATTTCTGAGAAACATTGAGCAATGGGTTAGGTTGTTAGCTAGAAAGTTAGCTAATGGCTGGGGGAAAGAGATCCTCCTCAACCCTCGCTTCGGGAGAGTTTCAGGATTCCCTGAAGTAAAAACCCCCGAATATTCCACAAGAGATACCCCTGAAGGAAGTTAAGGTCAACAATAACAACGCTAATATACGTATTGTCAAGATAAGTATGCAGGATGCAGTAACCGGGACGAGAATGCTGACGGACGCCTTCGAGGACGAGATCGACTCGGTGACTCCTCGCACCCCAGCGGTAGGGATGGGGGTAGGAGCAACACCAGGAGTCGGACTCCGGGGCATAGGGATTGGTGTGGGCGGAAAGAAAGTACGATTGTTTGGCGAGCCCGGTGGGCCTACTACAGATAGACTGGATTTCAAACTGGCTGCGGCTGCAGTCCTTTCCTCTGGTCCCGGATCCAACAGCGACGAAGACGAGGTCTCAGAGGTAACGTTAGCTAGATATATGCTAGTTAGCCAGCTAGCTAGCGCGAACGTTCATCTCACTGCCTAGCCAGCTAGTTAGCTGTGGGCAGCCACCCCCTCCTAGGCTGACGAAATAACATTATAAACAACTACGAATTTGCTTCAAACATGTCTCCAGATAACTCAATTGCTCATGGGTTGTCAGACATAAGGAGAATAATGCAAGACACCAACATAATTACACGATAACCGATGTAATGTTTTATTTATGCGGCGTAGGCTGTGACCACGGCCTAGTTCGGGTGGAAGCGATCATGCCATCGTCAGTGCTAGCTATTAAGTTAGCAATAGTCTCGCAGCACAGATACACATTCTCAACTTCGGACACTGTACACACTGGTGGGAGAGCCCGTATTCACACTGTCAGAACAAGCACGGGCTGTCAATCTTGCCAATATTAAAACTAGCTACAATTTTAAAGTAATGGTGCAATTACGTCACCTTTTATAAATTATATCACATTTAAATCCGACGGTCTTTCAATTCCTCAACACACGTTTTAGACAGCTAACTTTATTTGACTAACTGTCCTAGCTAGTTGAGTGGTCGATCATCGGGCTGTCATAAATAAAGAATAGAGGGATCAGATGACACTGGTCTCAGCCTCACGAGGCAGTGCCAACTAAATGGCCAACTCTATATAACTGTCCTGCGTTGTAGCAATTTGTAACAGTCCCCTTTCAGAGTTGTGCCCAACTTGACATGTGTTGGTAGGCTTACAGGGCACCACCGTTGAGGTTGATACCTGACAGTTGAACAGACATCGCGAGCTACAACATGGTCACACACAAACCACGAGTTCCTGTTCTGTCATCTGTAATGATGATAACACAACAGGTTCAACTCTAAAATCTTTCTCATGTGGATTAGTTCCCTGACACGTTTGCCCTCTGCTTGTTCACCACCAACCAATCAACATCCGCTTCCATGTCCAGTGAAGGTGTGACTTTTAAAGCCACACCTGTGGTTGCCCTGCCATACCATGCCCCACCATACCCAACCCTAACCTAACCTGTCTGTGGACTTGTGGTGGCCATGACACAATCAAGTTGTTGTTTGACTGACACATTGTTAACTGTCTGGCTATTCTGCTATTCTGGCTATTTCCTACATAGGCACCATGCCTGCCTTGTCATTATAACTGTTGAAATGTAATTAGGCTTGCATGGTGTCATGTGACAGTCTATGGACTGTCACTTGGAACACATTCTAGGATCATGTTTGCCTGGAAACCCAAAGTTGAATTGCATTGAATTCTACATCAGGCAAAAGGAGTGTTTGGATCAGGAAATGTTCCTCTCACGACCTGTACAAGCCAGCAAATTTATATTTAAACAATCTAGACCGGTTGTTACTGCTGTGGGTCCTTTTTATGGTAGGAATGTCAGACAATATATCCACAGGAAAAAATAGTTAAATGACTTTATCAAAGTGCCGGAAGTGCGTTGATTTCTGTCACCTGAAGCATGTGCAGAACCATGTAAACACGCGCTTGGCAAGTATGCATGCTTCCGGTGACAGAAATCTGAACACACTAGCAGCGCTTTGGGCAGTTGTCCTTTTACTTTCCTGTGGATACAATGACCAACCACAGATGACTGGTAAAGTAAGCTAAAATATCATTTTATTCAACATTCTGGCTGATTGAGTTTGTGGAAATGTTCCTGATTCAAACATTAATTTCTGCCCAACATATAATTCAATCCAATCAGGTTTCCAGGCAAGGGTCACATCTGTGTGACCCGTTTTGGAAAGGCCAGACCAGACTATAACCTGACAGTGGCTCAGGGCTAGGGAGCCAAATCACGATAATATGGAAAATCAATCCACTAATAAGTTTCCCATACATTTCAACAAAGGGTTTTATTTATTCATGAGGCAGTGTCATTTTTTTCTGTCATAAGTCTGTCTGTCGTAACATGCACACCTGCAGAGAGCACTTTTCCATGTCATGGTGTTTGATAGATGGAAGCTGTGGAGCCTGGCATGTTAACATGGTGTAGACACTACCTGTTGAGCTACCACCTCCTAACCAAGCCACAAGTGAATAGTGAGCATTACGTCTGGAATGGATTTGAAGTTCTCGTGTTTCATTTTGGAAATGAGAGGGTAGACGAGAGCAGGCAGCTATCTTTCTTGCTCTACCGTCTGTCTGTTGGGAATTGGTTGAGGCTGAATGTACAGTATATGTTTGATACCTGTGTTAAGTTTTATGGCCTTTCTAAAAGGCCTTGAGGATGTGGCTGAAAGGGAGGTATTGTTGTGAAATGTTAGCCTAGTGGAGAGCTCACTCCTGTGGGCTGCAGCTGAACTCTGAGCTCCAGGATTAAGCAGATGCCTTTCCAGGCCTTTCCAGCTCTCCGGATGCAACACAGTGCTGGGAACTGTAGTTTATTGATGGGCAGGAGTGATGTCCATTGTTGTTTGTGAGAACCCTCTTGGAACTACATCCCCCAAAAGTAATTGTTTTCTGCATTCCAGGTGTATAGCTACATTCCTCCACACAGACTTCTGCGAGTCTATCTGTGGACTCCCAGTAGCTTTTCCTTACTGGTCCTCATCTCAGTAAAGAAATACAACTAAAGGCAGACTATTGACCAAGTTAGCTCAGTCCTCTGTTTTTATTTTGAATGCTGTTTGACAGTTGCAGGTGACACATTGTTTTCATTACATATCTTTGCATACTGTAGTGCTAGGAATGTGATCAGTTTGTCTTTATTTCATATTTTTTGGTGAATTTGAAACTGTTTATTACCTGTTGTCTGAAGTTTAAACACATCATTAATGTTGAATTCACATGATCTATTCCCTCATTTTATCTGCACTCCTGTCACGTTCCTCATAAATCTTTGCTAAGCAATGCTAGTAAACAGTACACTAGTTTGGAACTGGAACAGGTTAGCCGGCATGTTGTTGTGTACACAGACGGACTCAAGCCCCTCTCTCCGGCCCTGACCTTGGGCAGCTGCAGTCCCAGCACGGAGCTGTGCCAGGGGCCTGTGCTGTATGTACTGAATTTGCTGCATGCTGTTTCCTCCATGCTGCTGTTCTGTGTTAAAGGATCAGCTATGGGTTAACTGATCCAGGCACCAATACCACACCCTCCTGGAGTACCTCTTCACAGCTACATACAGCCCCATAGCATACGGTCAAGGCAGCCTTTCTAGCAGAGCTAGGAACTGATGGATATGGTTTTCAAATCAAGACTGTGGCTCGCTCTGTTTACACTACACTAACTTCTCAGAGCCTGCTTGGCTTGATTGGCCCCACTCGAGAGAACCTTATGCAGGCTGGTGGTGTTGATATGGAACGGATGTCACTCCATGCATGTTTTTGAGATGTTTATTATGGAACACTTGTTTTGCTCCTTGACCCACATCGAAGTCTCGAGTCTTTTCAGTTATTACACACACAAAGCGACAAACTATTGTTTCTAGTCAAAAGACAGTTTTCCGTTGCAAATCCCCTTAAAGGGATCAGCATAATATGAACCACCATTTTAGAAAACATTTAAGGAGTTTGTACACCGAAAATGCTTGTTAATTAGCGGTCCAAGTTGTGAGGTAGAAAACTGAGATGGGAATCTGTGTCAGTCACAAGGCTACTACATAATGGCCCTGGATCTCAGATGTTCCATAGCTAGGCTGGCCTTTTGCGCTCAGCTCAGGATAACTCACTGTACAGAGCCAAGCCATTCATCAAACAACGGTTCCAGACTGGAGAAACAGCATCTGTTCTCTCCCATCCACATCAAAAATAAAAATGGCCTCTACACATTATCTCCATTTTAAAAAAAAAATCCTAATTTAACCAACACCTGATCTATTTGATGACTACGTGTCTACCATTTGGTTTTGAAGTATTGAAACCAAACCATTTGATTTGAATGATAAGTATTTTTATAATGACCATGAAAAGGTAAGAAGCGCTCATCGTTTCAAATAGTCTACGTATTGAACAGCATATAACACTAAATAGCCGGACGAGTAGCCTATAAAAGGAACAAATTAATTATTTAGGCTATATTATTAGTCTAATTCAATTATTTGGCTAGCAGGAATATTCAGCGCTCAGCTTTTAACCTATTTTGTTGTATTAAATCATGATAGTCTATAAATTACTTAGAATTAAATCAAAATGAAACTGTGCTTTTGACTTCACTTTTAGGAACAAGTTTGGCCAGACTCTCTTGTGGCTTCAGCCTCATGCGGTGGTTCCTGGAGAGCAGGTCAGCAGCGGAGAATACCCTCTCCCTGCTTGCAAAGCCACTGGGGATGCTAAACACCCTTTGGGCCACTCTTGCCAGACCGGGCAGGGATGCGAGGTTGTCTTTCCATAAGGTGATAACGTCTTCGTCTGCTTTTCTTCTCATGGCCTCCGCGTCGGGCGCCGCCTCCTCCGCGTCGGACGCCGCCGCCTCTTAGTCCATCATTTGTGTCCTCAAGACCAGTTGTTTTGAAGGCCTTGACCATGTTGGTAGCGCTGTCAGTCACCACTTGTATCAGCTGTCGCTGCACGTTCTAGTTCCTCAGGACACTTTGACATTTCTGCTAAATGGCCTCTGCTGTGTGGTGTCCTTGTATGTGCTTGTAGCTCAGCAACACCGTGTGGCCTTTATATTTTCCGTCAATTAAACAAGTGACAAGCCCCCCACCCCAGGAAACTGTGCCCCTCCTTCTTTTAGTCCAAATGTCAGTTGAAACAACGAAACCATCACCTAGTTGCAATTGGTCTCTCGGCTTGGCTTTGATTTGGAGGGAGTGGGGAATGAGGGTGTCTCTGACCATACTATAGCAAGGTGGTTTGTAGCCTGGTTGAGTTGCACATACAATGTACCGGATCCCTTCCCAATATCCTTTAGTTAGGGGCTCAAAGTCCATGTAAACCATTTTGAAGCCTCCAATTTGCTCTTTATCTTTACGTCTTGAAAAGTAATATTGGAATGTGTCTTTCTCCTGCAAATTCAATTGCTGCTGCGTCTCCTTCTCTGTAAATACAAATTATGACTGACACCAATTAGTCGACTGGTCGTTTGTTTGGTCGATCAAGTTCTTTTTTGTTGAGCAGCATCAAATATATATATATTTTTTTATGACTCATGACACCTGTCTCATTCACGCCCATCTCATTTAACTAGTCCACTTTTATGACTCATGACACCTGTCTCATTCACGCCCATCTCATTTAACTAGTCCATTGCGGAGGACGAGACTCGTCCATTGCGGAGGACGAGACTCGTCCATTGCGGAGGACTCTCTCGTTGTGCTCTCTCGTCAATGTGTTCACATGAATTGTTTCATAATTTAATTGCGTGAATTGTTTGCATTTGATTGTTAGTGTCTATCAACTCCCCATTACATATATCACCAGTAGTACATCTACAATGTCTATGGTAATTTTTGTTAATGCATTCATATTTATTATTATTATTCCAGTCTCTTGCCGTTCCTGGAACAAAATGTTTTTGTATAATGTTTCTTTAGGTAGGCCTAAAGGTTTTTAGTACACCACCATACTTTTGGGATACGTGTCTTTTCAGATTCCACAATGATTCTTTATTTGTAGACACTCCCTCTCTTGATCCTCCTCTTTGTAAGTCACCTTGATTTTGCACCTCTGTGTTTTATCAACTTCTTGATGAAGTGTTTAGCAAACTCCATGACAGCAATGAAAGCAGCACACAAGTAGCCTGCAAATGCATGCTGGGCTGGGAATGCCCTCCACTCGTGAAGTGAGCGCTACCGGAGAAAAATTTGAGCGTTTAGAAGGCCAACCCTCCAGCCTTGGAAACTTGCCCCGAGCTCCAGTCAAGTTGGGCACTCCTTTACATTCTGCTCACATTCTCTGGAGTGGTGTCGCTTCTCCTCCAACTCTAGCAAACACCGCTGATTAAACAAATTGCATTCTAAACTGAAGGATGTGATTATTGGAGTTTGGTATGTTTGGTATTTTATTAGGATCCCCATTAGCTGCTGCTTTTGGGGTCCACACAAAACATGAAACAGGACAGAACTAGAGACATTTAGCTGGGGGGAAAGTGCGACACCAATCAGACCCCTGAGGACTGGAGCTGCCCATCCATGATCTAAAGCAACTCCCAGCACAGTGAATGCATACATTTTAAGTAGTGATACACCGATATTACATTTTTGACCGATATCTGATATTTTCCTTGCCAAAAAAAAACAATACCGATAAACGATATAAACATTTTTAGTGGCCTTTTAAGCATTCTAGTACAGTTAAATAGTTTACACACACGCATGGACTCCAAGAGGCGTCACTACAGTCCCTGGTTCGAAACCAGATCTAACCACTAGGCTACCTGCCGCCCCAGTACCAGTAAAACATAATCATAACCTATTTCTTTCACTTACTTGCTGTGCTGTTTCGTTGTTCATTTTTTAAGTTGTTTCATTCTCAACCAGGATTTCTCATACTATGGAATGCCGTTTGGGTCTTTGCGTGTCAAATAACACTATTTGACATGTCAAATAAGCTTGTTGACCAATCACGACCTGAATATGACTGTTCTTCCCCAAAAACATAGCAAACCGACATCTGTTTCAGTAGCTATAGTTAGCTAGCTAACTATATAGCTAGGTGTGATTTGAAATTACCCTAATTTATAAGACAGTTATTTGATTGACGGTCGGACCCATCGATGTGAAGCTAGCACAATAAGGATTAGCCACAATAATGGACTTTGCGGTTAGCCGTCAAAATAAAACTATAGCATAATTCTACTATTTGTATTCATTTGCAATGTCAACTATTTTCAGGTCTCTCCAGACATGTTCGATCAGGTTTTAGTCTGGCCTCTGGCTGGGCCACTCAAGGACATTCAGAGACTTGTCCCGAAGCCACTCCTGCGTTATCTTGGCTGTGTGCTTTGATCGCTGTCCTGTTGGAAGGTGAATCTTCACCCCAGTATGTGGTCCTGAGCACGCTGGAGCAGGTTTTCATCAAGAATCTAAGTACTGTGCTCCGTTCATCTTTCCTTTGATCTTGACTTGTCTCCCAGTCCCTGCTGCTGAAAATCATCCCCACAGCTTTCCTCCATGGCATTCAGGCCAAAGAGTTCAATCTTGTTTCTCATGGTCAGAGTCATTTAAGTGCCTTTTGGCAAACTCCAAGCAGGCTGTCATGTGCCTTTTACCGAGAAGTGGCTTCCATTTGGCCACCTGATTGGTGGAGTGTTACAAAGATGGTTGTCCCTTTAGAACGTTCTCCCATCTCCACAGAGGAACTCTGCAGAGTGACCATGAGGTTCTTTGTCACCACCCTGACCAAGGCCCTTGCTCAATGTGCCTTATCAAATCATGTCCAATCAATTGAATTTACCACAGGTGGACTCCAATCAAGTTGCAGAGACATCTCAAGGATGCTCCATGGAAACAGGAGGCACCTGAGCTCAATTTCGAGGCTCATAGCAAAGGGTCTGAATATTAAATAAGTTATTTTTTTTTTTTAATTTTTTTTTTATAAATTAGCATTGTCGTTATGGGGTAGTAGATTGAACATTTTATTTAATCCACTTTAGAATAAGGCTGTAATGTAACAAAATGTGTGAAGGTCAAAGAGTCTGAATACTTTACGAATGCAGTGTATCTGAAGCCTTGGCTTGACGGAGTCTTCCTCAATGCCCAGACCGTGTCCTTAATAAGGCCTCAATGCCAGTGTGAACGTGTCAAGCAGTTGGAGGGAAGGACTTGGCATCAGACCTGAAGAGACACCTCAGTGTGTACAGAATGTCTAGGTCCCTTACAGCGGTCCCGTAGTTCATGCTAGCCCATGCTAGCTAGGTCCCGTAGTTCATGCTAGCCCATGCTAGCTAGGTCCCGTAGTTCATGCTAGCCCATGCTAGCTAGGTCCCGTAGTTCATGCTAGCCCATGCTAGCTAGGTCCCGTAGTTCATGCTAGCCCATGCTAGCTAGGTCCCGTAGTTCATGCTAGCCCATGCTAGCTAGGTCCCGTAGTTGTTTGACCTATAAAAAGTCGGTCCATTTAATAGGTCTAGAGCAGGATACCGATTTATTGGAGGACCAAAAAAGCCGATCCCGATTAATAGGATGATTTTATATATAATATATTTGTAATAATGACAATTACAACAATACTGAATGAACAATTAACACTTTTATTTTCTTAATATAATACATACATACCTATGATGAAAATTACAGGCCTCTCATCTTTTTAAGTGGGAGAACTTCCACAATTGGTGGCTGACTACTTTTTTGCCCCACTGTACTTGTTTTGATTTTAAGAAAGGCATTGATGTTTATGGTTAGGTACATTTGTGCAACGATTGTGCTTTTTTTCGCGATTGCGCTTTTGTTAAATCATCACCCGTTTTGGTGAAGTTGAAGTAGGCTGTGATTCAATGATAAATTAACAGGCACTGCATGGATTATATGCAACGCAGGACAAGCTAGTTAACCTATTATTAATATCATCAACCATGTGTAGTTAACTAGGGATTTTGTTAAGATGAATTGTTTTTTATAAGATAAGTTTAATGCTAGCTAGCAACTTACCGTGGCTCCTTGCAGCCACAAGGTCCTTTTGATGCTGCACTCGTGTAACAGGTGGTCAGCCTGCTACGCAGTCTCCTCGTGGATTGCAATGTAATCGGCCATGCCGATTAATCGGTCGACCTCTAGCTTGGTGGGCCAAAATTTTATCTGTGGTTGGTCGCGTAATAGACCTTTTCCTGGTCAGGTCACGCTTTCAGGAAAAACTTTAATCTTGGCTAAAAGTCTTCTGCATGCTTGGTTTCGGTTGGCACCTAACCGAATGAGTGTGCTCGTATACAACCGTTAAAAGACCTTCGCTTGAAAAACCAGAAAAAGCTGCAATAGTCCTGTTTGTCCATCTCGAGATGCCGTAGCCAGTATACACTTCCTCAAAATAGTCCGAATTAATGTAAGATAACTCAGGAAATCGTTTATGCCAAGGCAGTCTTACTGGCTCAATTTTATATCTAACAAGTGAACAAATGTGCATGAAAATGATTAGTCTCTCGTTGAATGACAACAAACGGTTAATTGAAGAATCCCTACTGTTGACCCATTTCCGAAGAAGGGGCGTATACTTTGGCTACCGACGTCAGCTTGCCTTGAGATGTTTTGTGTACAAAAATAACAAGTAAAAAAAACCTTGCCGAAGACCAAAACGTCACAATGTGGTCATAAATATATCCAGGTATGCAAATAAGTCTGGGTTTGCGGAGGACACCAGTCAACCTGAAGAGCTGTGCTTGTTTACATTAGACTCCAGTCTTAGGTCTTATTTAACTCTGTTCATCAACAACTATGGATACAGATTTTTAAGCAATATAATATTAGACATTTTTGGGGTCGGCTGCAGATCAAGATGCAACATCAAAAGTGAGTTGTCCCTGTCTGCTGTTATGTGCTTTATATGTTGTGCTTTGCTTCCACTTCTCCTTACCCCAGGTGGAGTCATTTATCTTGGACCAGGAGGACTTGGAGAACCCAATCATGAAGACGGCCTCTGAGTTGCTTTTGTCCAGCGCCACAGACGGGGTGGACCTCCGCACCGTCGACCCAGAGACACAGGCCCGCCTCGAGGCCCTGCTAGAGGCTGCAGGTACGACCTCTAAACTCTGACCCCCTGACCTAGACGCAGAGACCTAGGCCCGCCTCAAGGCCCTGCTAGAGGCTGGAAGTACGACTCTGGGCCCTAAACCTGACCCATGTTATTCAGAACCCAACTGTGTCCAATCTCACTGTTCAGCCCTGTCCCAAACCTGCCTTCAGCCCTGTCCCAAAGTCAATTCAAACTTACTTCACCTTAAGATTAAGGCCTAGTACCCCATCCAAACCAATTCTATCTAACCCTACTTGACACGAAAGGACCCCACCAGCAACCCCATTCCACCCTACCAGATCCCAGCTCGCCCCCTTTAGTACTTCCCACAAACCTGACACCTTGCCTTGCGGACTGTCACAGTTCTGTTTGATCCATTGAAGTAAACGTGTGGTTATCTGCATCTAACACAGCATAGCTGTCACCCACCATCCGACCACGTTAGATCACTGATTACTTCAGGGGAAGGAGGAAGGCAGGAGGTGTTTCAAACAGGAGGAAAGCCAGGAAGAGATGTCCATGTTTCTAATGTCAACATGTGGGCCTCCCGGGTGGCGCAGTGGTTAAGGGCGCTGTACTGCAGCGCCAGCTGTGCCATCAGAGACTGGGTTTGCGCCCAGGCTCTGTCGTAACCGGCCGCGACCGGGAGGTCCGTGGGGCGACGCACAATTGGCCTAGCGTCGTCCGGGTTAGGGAGGGATTGGTCGGTAGGGATCTCCTTGTCTCATCGCGCACCAGCGACTCCTGTGGCGGGCCGGGCGCAGTGTGCGCTAGCCAAGGTTGCCAGGTGCACGGTGTAGCCTCGGACACATTGGGTTGGATGCGCGCTGTGTTAAGAAGCAGTACGGCTGGTTGGGTTGTGTATCGGAGGACGCATGACATTCAGCCTTCGTCTCTCCCGAGCCCGTACGGGAGTTGTAGCAAAACGCCTAATTGCGGATACCACGAAATTGGGGAGAAAAAGGGGTAAAATAAAAAAAAAATGTCAACATGTGTTAGTGTGTGCGTGCTCGTGTGTAGCTTACTTGTGTCTGGCTCTTGACTGTTGAAGTGTAGTGGTAGAGCAGGTGCTTATGGGTGTAAGTGTGTGTGTGTTATATGGACCAGGGTGTGTCTTTCTCTCTAGGTTTTATGGTAGGTAACACAGGATTCAATTATATTAAAGTATCAACACAAAATGCAAATGACAGGAAAATGTCAATGTAGTTTTCTCTTCTCTGAGACACAGGCCGTGTCCAAAATGCACCCTATTTCCTATCCCACAGGTAATGTAGGGAATGTGCTGCCGTTTCGGACGCAGTTTCTGAGCTGCATTAATGATTTATTTCACCAAGTCAATTGAGAACCAATTCCCATTTAGATTGACGACCTGGCCGAGAGGCATAACAGTACAACAGGGAACAGAACAACACACAATACCACAAACATAGAACACACTGTATACAGAGAACAGAACAACACACAATACCACAAACATAGAACACACTGTATACAGAGAACAGAACAACACACAATACCACAAACATAGAACACACTGTATACAGAGAACAGAACAACACACAATACCACAAACATAGAACACACTGTATACAGAGAACAGAACAACACACAATACCACAAACATAGAACACACTGTATACAGAGAACAGAACAACACACAATACCACAAACATAGAACACACTGTATACAGAGAACAGAACAACACACAATACCACAAACATAGAACACACTGTATACAGAGAACAGAACAACACACAATACCACAAACATAGAACACACTGTATACAGAGAACAGAACAACACACAATACCACAAACATAGAACACAGTGTATACAGAGAACAGAACAACACACAATACCACAAACATAGAACACACTGTATACAGAGAGAAGGTACAAATACATAAAATATACAACATTTACAAAAAAATAATATATACACTTATATGCATACAGTTGAAGTTTACATACCGTAGCAAAATATATTTAAACTCAGTTTTTCACAATTCCTGACATTTAATCCTAGTAAAAATTCCCTGTCTCAGGTCAGTTAGGATCACCACTTTATTTTAAGAATGTGAAATGTCAGAATAATAGTTGTGATTTATTTCCGCTTATATTTATTTGATCACATTCCCAGTGGGTCAGAAGTTTACATACACTCAATTAGTATTTGGTAGCATTACCTTTAAATTGTTTAACTTGGGTCAAATGTTTCGGGTAGCCTTCCACATGCTTCCCACAATAAGTTGGGTGAATTTTGGCCCATTCCTTCTGACAGAGCTGGTGAACTGAGTCAGGTTTGTAGGCCTCCTTGCTCAAACACACTTTTTCAGTTCTACCCACAAATGTTCTATAGGATTGAGGTCAGGCCTTTGTGATGGCCACTCCAATACCTTGACTTTGTTGTCCTTAAGCAATTTTGCCACAACTTTGGAAGTATGCTTGGGGTCATTGTCCATTTGGAAGACCCATTTGCGACCAAGCTTTAATTTCCTGACTGATGTTGTTCAATATATCCACCACATTTTCCATTCTCATGATGCCATCTATTTTGTGAAGTGCACCAGTCCCTCCTCCAGCAAAGCACCCCCACAACATGATGCTGCCACCCCCTGTGCTTCACAGGTTGGGATGGTGTTCTTTGACTTGCAGGCCTCCCCCTTTTTCCTCCAAACATAATGATGGTCATTATGATCAAACAGTTCTATTTGTGTTTCATCAGACCAGAGGACATTTCTCCAAATAGTGTGATCTTTGTCCCCATGTGCAGTTGCAAACCGTAGTCTGGCTTCTTTATGGCTGTTTTGGAGCAGTGGCATCTTCCTTGCTGAGCGGCCTTTCAAGTTGTCAATATAGGACTTTTTACTGTGGATATTGATACTTTTGTACCTGTTTCCTCCAGCATCTTCACAATGTCCTTTTCTGTTCTGGGATTGATTGGTACTTTTCGCAAAAGTACATTAATCTCGAGGAGACAGAACTCGTCTCCTTCCTGAGCGGTATGACGGCTGCGTGGTCCCATGGTGTTTATACTTGCGTACTATTGTTTGTTCAGATGAACGTGGTACCGTTAGGCGTTTTGAAATTGCTCCCAAGGATGAACCAGGCGGTCCAAAAAAAATGTCTGAGGTCTTGGCTGATTTCTTTTGATTTTCCCATGTTATCAAGCAAAGAGGCACTGAGTTTGAAGGTAGGTCTTAAAATACATCCACAGGTACAACTCCAATTGACTCAAATTATGTCAAATAGCCTATCAGAAGCTTCTAAAGCCATGACATCATTTGATGGAATTTCCCAAGCTATTTAAAGGCACATTCAACTTAGTGTATGTAAACTTCTGACCCACTGGAATTGTGATACACTGAATTATAAGTGAAATAATCTGTCTGTAAACAATTGTTGGAAAAATTACTTGTGTCATGCACAAATTAGATGTCCTAACCAACTTGCCAAAACTATTTGGCAAGTTTGTTTGGACTAAATTTGTGGAGTGGTTGAAAATGAGTTTTAATGACTCCAACCTAAGTATATCTAAACTTCCGACATCATCAAGTGTGTATGTATGTATGTATGTATGTATATATTTATTTATTTATTTATTTATTTACATTTTATTTATTTACATTTATTTATTTATTACATACACACACAAATATGTGGACACGCCTTCAAATTAGTGGATTTGGCTTTTTCAACCATACCCGTTGCTGTCGGGTGTATTAAATCAATCACACAGCTATGCAATCTCCATAGACAAGCATTGGCAGTAGAATGGCCTTAAAGCTCAGTGACTTTCAATGTGGCACCGTCATAGGATGCCAACTGTCCAACAAGTCAGTTTGTCAAATTTCTGCCCTGCTAGAGCTGCCCCGGTCAACTAAGTGCTGTTTTTGTGAAGTGGAAACTTCTTGGAGCAAGAACGTGAAGTGGTAGGCCACACAAGCTCAGAATGGTACCGCCAAGTGCTGAAGCGCATAAAAATTGTCTGTCCTCGGCTGCAACACTCACTACCGAGTTCCAAACTGCTTCTGGACGCAATGTCAGCACAAGAACTGTTCGTCTGGAGCTTCATGAAATGGGTTTCCATGGCCGAGCAGCCGCACACAAGCCTAAGATCAATTACAACGGGTAGACCTTACAGTGAAATGCTTACTTACGAGCCCCTAACCAACAATGCAGTTTAAAAAAAATAAGGACAAGAATAATAGATAAAAGTAAGAAGTAATTAAAGAGCAGCAGTAAAATAACAATAGCGGGGGCACTGGTTAGTTGAGGTACTATGTACATGTAGGTAGAGTTATTAAAGTGACAATGCATAGATAACAACAGAGAGTAGCAGCAGTGTAAAAGAGGGGGGCAATGCAAATAGTCCGGGTAGCCATTTGATTAGATGTTCAGGAGTCTTATGGCTTGGGGGGTAGAAGCTCTTGGACCTAGACTTGGCGCTCCGGTACCGCTTGCCGTGTGGTACCAGAAAGAACAGTCTATGACTAGGGTGGCTGGAGTCTTTGACCATTGTTAGGGCCTTCCTCTGACACAGCCTATTATATAGGTCCTGGGTGGCAAGAAGCTTGGCCCCAGTGATGTACTGGGCCGTACGCACTCCTCTGTAGTGCCTTGTGGTCGGAGGCCGAGCAGTTTCCATTCCAGGCAGTGATGCAACCAATCAGGATGCTCTCGATGGTGCAGCTGTAGAACCTTTTGAGGATCTGAGGTCCCCATGCCACATATTTTCAGTCTCCTGAGGGGGAATAGGTTTTGTTGTGCCCTCTTCACGACTGTCTTGGTGTGCTTGGACAATGTTAGTTTGTTGGTGATGTGGACTCCAAGGAACTTGAAGCTCTCAACCTGTTCCACTGACTTTGGAGCAGTGGAAGCGTTTTCTTGGAGTGAATAATCCCGCTTCACCATCTGGCTGTCCGACGAATTAATCTGGATTTGGCGGATGCCAGGAGAACGCTACCTGCCCCGATGCATAGTGCCAACTGTAAAGTTTGGAGGAGGAACAATAGTCTGGGGCTGTTTTTTATGGTTCGTGCCCCTTGTTCCAGTGAAAGGATATCTTAATGCTACAGCATACAATAAATGGTTTGTTGAGATCCGTGTGGAAGAATTTGACTGGCCTGCACAGAGCCCTGACCTCAACCCCATTGAACACCTTTGGGATGAATTGGAATGCCGACTGCGAACCAGGCCTTATCTCCCAAAATCAGTACCCGACTTCACTAATGCTCTTGTCGCTGAATGGAAGCAAGTCCCCTCAGCAATGTTCCAACATCTAGTGGAAAACCAGACGAGTGGAGGTTGTTATACCAGCAAAGGGGGACCAACTCTATATTAATGCCAATTATTTTGGAATGAGTTGTTCAATGAGCAGGTGTCCACATTCTTAAAAAAAAAAATTTTTTTTAGTGATGAATCCCCATTAGCTGCCTAAGCAGCAGCTATTCTTCCTGGGGTCCAGCAAAGTTAAGGCAATGTATACAATTTTAAGAACATTTCAATACTTTCACAGATTTCACAACACACTGTGTGCCCTCAGGCCCCTACTCCACCATTCCCACATATCTACAGTACTAAATCCATGTGTGTGTGTATATGCATGCGTGTTTCTGTGCCAATATTTGTGTTGCTTCACAGTCCCCGCTGTTCCATAAGAAAAAAAATTCATCTGTTTTTTAAATCTAATTTTACTGCTTGTGGTCATCTAGTGTCAATCTATGTTGTTGTTTTAGGTGGAGTTATGGGTCAATTTGCATATTATTCCTCTACATGTGGAACGCATGAAAATCCTTTTTCACATTCGCCCAATTTATTTCTAGAAGACTATGTTTTGTCATATACCAGATAGGTGCAGTGATGTGGTGGTTTACAGGTGCAGTGACCTGGTGGTTTACGGGGTCAGCCGTAGTAGTACCTGGTGGTTTACGGGGTCAGCCGTAGTAGTACCTGGTGGTTTACGGGGTCAGCCGTAGTAGTACCTGGTGGTTTACGGGGTCAGCCGTAGTAGTACCTGGTGGTTTACGGGGTCAGCCGTAGTAGTACCTGGTGGTTTACGGGGTCAGCCGTAGTAGTACCTGGTGGTTTACGGGGTCAGCCGTAGTAGTACCTGGTGGTTTACGGGGTCAGCCGTAGTAGTACCTGGTGGTTTACGGGGTCAGCCGTAGTAGTACCTGGTGGTTTACGGGGTCAGCCGTAGTAGTACCTGGTGGTTAACGGGGTCAGCCGTAGTAGTACCTGGTGGTTTACGGGGTCAGCCGTAGTAGTACGGCACCCTTGGAGCAAATTGGAGTTAATTGCTAAAGGACATATCGACAGATTTTTCACCTTGAATGCTCGGGTATTCGAACCAGCGACCTTTTGGTTACTGGCCCAACGATTTAACCGCTAGGCTAGCTGCCGCCCTAATGAGAAACAGTCACACTGGGTTAGTGCAGAAATACCACAATAACAGGAGGCAAAAATGGCAACAATGCAGACAATGATCAGCAGGCATATTGATCAGTCAGCAGATCAGGTAATGTTTTTAATGGAGTGTGGTGGCTTGTATGTGTCAAGTTTGAAGGTCTTATGCAGCTCGTTCCAGTCGTTGGCGGTGAAAACTGGAACGATTGATGGCCACAGGAAGTGCTGGGCTTGGAATGACCAGTCCAATGCCTATTCCAGAGAGCAGGTTGCTATTGGTAGTGGAGATGTTGAGGTAGAGGGGGGACTTGTAAGTAAATTGGTACCAGTGGTCCCGGTGTCGTGTATGTAACGAGGGACAGTTGACCAGGGTGTAAAGGCCACAGTGATAAGTGCTTAAGGGGGCACTGGTAAACAAAGTGTATGGCAATATGGTAAAAGACAAGTTGTTTTGGGGCCAAGCCTGTAAACTACATCGTCATAGTCCAGGATTGGCAGTATGATCATTTTTACAAGGGTGTGCTTGGCAGAGTGGGTGAAGGATGTTCTGTTGCGGTTTAGGAAACCAATTCTAGATGTAAATTTTAAACTATAGGTGGGTGATGTGTGTATGGAATGAGGTTGAGAATGTTAGGAGAGTAGGCAGGTTGAGGTAAGTTCCGGTTGAAGAGCATGCATTTCCTTTTTTTGGTATTGGTAAGGTCAAAGAAGGTATGTTGGATGTTAAAGCTATGTTGTAGGGTGGTTACGTGTTCAGGGAGGGGCAAGTTGTGTACAGGATAGTGTAATAAAGGTGGATCAGGGTCACCAGAAGCATGCGCAACATTCTTAATATACACTGAGAATCGGGTCGGCCCAAGAATCTATCCTTGTGGAACTCCCGTAGATACAGCCAGTGGGTTAGAAAGCAGGCCCCTTGGATTGTACACGGCCAGAGAAATAGTTTTCAAACTAGGCTAATCCTCAGAACCATAGGTCGCTGACTGTGTTGATCAGGATGCAGTGGTTAACAGAATCAAAGGCTTTGGCCAGATCAGTAAAAAACAGCCGCACAGTACTGCTTATGGTCAAAAGCCGTGGTGATGTTGTTGAGACAGGACAACACAACAATCAACCACCCAGACCTCAGCCCTCCACTACTTGCCCTGCCTGCCCGCCTGGGGAAACATTGTAAAATCCTTCTGACAGCCAGGTGTCGGCTAAGTTTAGACTCACTCACACAGTGGTGATATAAACACTGACTGGCCGGACCCACCCACTTCTAAACTTTTCTGGTACATAGATGGTGCCGTACTGTATGGCTGCTGTCTTGAGCTCTGAACCCAATTTTGCTTTTTTTCTGATTCTTTTGGCGTTTTTTTCTTTTTTTGGTGGGGGGGGTGGGGGGGGGTTTCTCTTGCTAGCATGATCTCACTTTGTCCCTTGTCTCATGTCAACGGACACGCACACAGTTTTGGCTTGGCTGGCCTCCCTGGATGGGAAGTGTGTCTTGGTCCTTGTGAAAGAGGTCCTTCATTATGTTAACGGAACAAAATCTGTTTTTTCCCTCCTGCCTGCTTCTCTCTTTTGCTCTCCTCCCTCCCTTCCCTGCATCTCGGTCCTCTCCCTCTCTTCTGCTGGCTTTCTCTTCCCTCCCTCTCTCCCACTCACACACACTCGTGTATGACATTCCTGCTTTTCTCCCTGCTGTGCCTTTCTTGTCCAACACCTTCTACACACAGTGCTAGTCCACCAGGCTAGGTCTCATGTATAATTCACAAGACAGAGCCCAGCTAGCATATAGGTCCCCAAGCCCCTCGCCCCTACCCTTCTGGCCCCTAGCTAGCCCCTACCCTTCTGGCCCATAGCTAGCCCCTACCCTTCTGGCCCCTAGCCAGCCCCTACCCTTCTGGCCCCTAGCCAGCCCCTACCCTTCTGGCCCCTAGCCAGCCCCTACCCTTCTGGCCCCTAGCCAGCCCCTACCCTTCTGGCCCCTAGCCAGCCCCTACCCTTCTGGCCCCTAGCCAGCCCCTACCCTTCTGGCCCCTAGCCAGCCCCTACCCTTCTGGCCCTTAGCCAGCCCCTACCCTTCTGGCCCTTAGCCAGCCCCCTAGACAGTAGACACTCCCTACCCCCCCTAGGCACCACCCACCCCCCTAGACACTAGCCACCCCCCTAGACACTAGCCACCACCTACCTACCCCCCTAGACACTAGCCACCCCCCCCTAGACACTAGCCACCACCTACCTACCCCCCTAGACACTAGCCACCCCCCTAGACACTAGCCACCACCTACCTACCCCCCTAGACACTAGCCAGCCCCCTAGACACTAGCCAGCCCCCTAGACACTTGCCAACACCTACCCCCCCCCCCCCCCCCCCCCCCCTAGCCACCACCTACCCCCCTAGACACTAGCCAGCCCCCTAGACACTAGACACCACCTACCCACCTAGACACTAGCCACCACCTACCTACCCCCCTAGACACTAGCCACCCCCCTAGACACTAGGCACCACCTACCCCCCTAGCCACCCCCCTAGACACTAGTCAGCCCCCTAGACACTAGCCACCACCTACCCCCCTAGACACTAGCCACCCCCCTAGACACTAGCCACCCCCCTAGACCCTAGGCACCCGCCAGCACCCTCGACACTAGCCACCCCGTATGGCCCTAGACACTAGCCACCCCCCTAGACAATAGCCTCTCCCTACCCCCCTAGACACTAGCCACCCCCCTAGACACTAGCCAGCCCCTACCCCAAGACACTAGCCAGCCCCTAGACAGTAGACACTCCCTACCCCCCTAGACACTAGCCACCCCCTACCCCTAGACACTAGCCAGCCCCCTAGACACTCCCTACCCCCCCTAGGCACCACCTACCCACCTAGACACTAGCCACCACCTACCTACCCCCTTAGCCTCCACCCACCCCCCTAGACACTAGCCACCCCCCTAGACACTAGGCACCACCTACCCCCCCTAGACACTAGGCACCACCTACCCCCCTAGCCACCCCCCTAGACACTAGTCAGCCCCCTAGACACTAGCCACCACCCACCCCCCTAGACACTAGCCACCCCCCTAGACACTAGCCACCCCCCTAGACACTAGGCACCACCTACCCCCCCTAGCCACCCCCCTTAGACACTAGCCAGCCCCCTAGACACTAGCCAGTCCTTTTCCCTTCAGGTAGCACCCTAACCCATTGCTTAGACTCTCGTGTAGCCCCCAGGGGTTAGATCTGTGAGGACTGGGTCAGTCGGTGGAGGACATATGTCTACGTTTTCACCTAGCTTCTCAGGGGGAAAGGTGGAAATACTTTACGTCATGTGAAAATGCCTCTAGACCAAGACGTTTGGACATATAGACATACACAGAGTGTACAAAATATTAGGAACACCTTTTGCCCTCAGAACAGCCTCAATTCGTCGCGGCATGGACTCTACAAGGTGTCAAAAGCGTTCCACAGGGATGCTGGCCCACGTCGACTCCAATTCTTCCCACAGTTGTCCAGTTGGCTGGATGTCCTTTGGGTGGTGGACCATTTTTAATAAACACAGGAAACTGTTGAGCGTGAACAACCCAGCAGCGTTGCAGTTCTTGGCACACACACACACAATGTCTCAAATGTGTTAAGGCTTAAAAAAAACCTTCTTTAACGTGTCTCCTCCCGTTCATCTACACTGATTTGAAGGGGATTTAACAAGTGACCTCAATAAGGGATCATAGCTTTCACCTGGATTCACCTGGTCAGTTTATTTAATGGAAGAGCACTATGTGTCATGGTTTGTACACTCAGTGTATATACCCAAGACTGTTAAGCTTGTCAAATCTGTTTTCCTGTCTAACCCATGCTTGTGTTGTGTTTTGTATTTTTTGTTATGAATGCTGCTACTAACATTGGATTGGATTGGCTGTGGCTGGACTTGCCTCTACGATCACCTGCCTGGCTTCTTTGGTGTGGTTTTGCCCCCATGCCTGTGTTTCCTGTGATGACCTTTAACCCGGAAGGCATTGGTAAACTGTCAACTGCGGATGGTAAAGCGTTTGCAGATCCCGAGGTGCTGCGGAGGCTGACGTCGTCAGTGAGCTGTGCCCTGGACGAGGCGGCTGCCGCCCTGACGCGCATGAGAGCAGAGAACACACTCAACGCTGGCCAGGCCGACAAGTATGTATCTACCCCAGTCCACCTATCAATACATGAGAAGAGAACACACTCAAAGCTGGCCAGGCCGACAAGTATGTATCTACCCCAGTCCACCTATCAATACATGAGAAGAGAACACACTCAAAGCTGGCCAGGCCGACAAGTATGTATCTACCCCAGTCTGTAAATCAATACATGAGAAGAGAACACACTCAAAGCTGGCCAGGCCGACAAGTATGTATCTACCCCAGTCTGTAAATCAATACATGAGAAGAGAACACACTCAAAGCTGGCCAGGCCGACAAGTATGTATCTACCCCAGTCTGTAAATCAATACATGAGAAGAGAACACACTCAAAGCTGGCCAGGCCGACAAGTATGTATCTACCCCAGTCCACCTATCAATACATGAGAAGAGAACACACTCAAAGCTGGCCAGGCCGACAAGTATGTATCTACCCCAGTCCACCTATCAATACATGAGAAGAGAACACACTCAAAGCTGGCCAGGCCGACAAGTATGTATCTACCCCAGTCCATCTATCAATACATGAGAAGAGAACACACTCAAAGCTGGCCAGGCCGACAAGTATGTATCTACCCCAGTCTGTAAATCAATACATGAGAAGAGAACACACTCAAAGCTGGCCAGGCCGACAAGTATGTATCTACCCCAGTCTGTAAATCAATACATGAGAAGAGAACACACTCAAAGCTGGCCAGGCCGACAAGTATGTATCTACCCCAGTCTGTAAATCAATACATGAGAAGAGAACACACTCAAAGCTGGCCAGGCCGACAAGTACAGTTGAATTCGGAAGTTTACATACACCTTAGCCTAATACATTTAAACTCATGTTTTTCACAATTCCTGATAATTGATTCTAGTAAAAATTCCCTGTCTTAGGTTAGTTAGGATCACCACTTTATTTTAAGAATGTGAAATGTCAGAATAATCGTTTATTTATTAATAATTTATTTCAGCTTTTATTTCTTTCATCACATTCCCAGTGGGTCAGAAGTTTACATACACTAAATTAGTATTTGCTAGCATTGCCTTTAAATTGTTTAACTTGGGTCAAACTTTTTGGGTAGCCTTCCACATGCTTCCCATATTAAATTGGGTGAATTTTGGCCCATTCCTTCTGACAGAGCTGGTGTAACTGAGTCAGGTTTGTAGGCCTCATTGCTCGCACATGCTTTTTCAGTTCTGCCCACAAATGTTCTATAGGATTGAGGTCAGGGCTTTGTGATGGCCACTCCAATACCTTGACTTTGTTGTCCTTAAAGCCATTTTGCCACAACTTTGGAAGTGTGCTTGGGGTCATTGTCCATTTGGAAGACCCATTTGCGACCAAGCTTTAATTTCCTGACTGATGTCTTGAGATGTTGTTCAATATATCCACCACATTTTCCATTCTCATGATGCCATCTATTTTGTGAAGTGCACCAGTCCCTCCTCCAGCAAAGCACCTCCACAACATGATGCTGCCACCCCCTGTGCTTCATGGTTGGGATGGTGTTCTTCAACTTGCAGGCCTCCCCCTTTTTCCTCCAAACATAACGATGGTCATTATGATCAAACAGTTCTATTTCTGTTTCATCAGACCAGAGGACATTTCTCCAAATAGTGTGATCTTTGTCCCCATGTGCAGTTGCAAACCGTAGTCTGGCTTTTTTATGGCTGTTTTGGAGCAGTGGCTTTTTCCTTCTTCCTTGCTATCCTTATAGATAGTATTGTACCTGTTTCTTCCAGCACCTTCACAAGGTCCTTTGCTCTTGTTCTGGGATTGATTTGCACTTTTCACAAAAGTACATTAATCTCTAGGAGACAGAACGCGTCTCCTTCCTGAGCGGTATGACGGCTGCGTGGTCCCATGGTGTTTATACTTGCGTACTATTGTTTGTACAGATGAACATTGGGAAATTGCTCCCAAGGATGAACCAGACTTGTGGAGGTCGGCAATTTATTTTCTGAGGTCTTGGCTGATTTCTTTTGATTTTCCCATGATGTCAAGCAAAGAGGCACTGAGTTTGAAGGCAGGCCTTGAAATACATCCACAGGTACACCTCCAGTTGACTCAAATGATGTCAATTAGCCTATCAGAAGCTTCTAAAGCCATTACATCGTTTCCTGGAATTTTCCAAAGCTGTTTAAAGGCACATTCAACTTAGTGTATGTAAACTTCTGACCCACTGGAATTGTGATACACTGAATTATAAGTGAAATAATTTGTAAACAATTGTTGGAAAAATTACTTGTCATGCACAAAGTAGATGTCTTAACCGACTTGCCAAAACTATAGTTTGTTAACAAGAAATTTGTGGAGTGGTTGAAAAACAAGTTTTAATGACTCCAACCTAAGTATGTAAACTTCCGACTTCAACTATGTGTGTCTACCCCAGTCCATCTGTCAATACATCTATCAATACATGAGAAGAGAACAACGCTGGCCAGGCCGACAAGTATGTGAGACAAACTGAATATAGCAGTCAATATCTGAATGTCAATCAATGTATTACTGCTGTGATCAATATGTTTCCCGATCAAACAGTTCAGTCAAGCATCATATGTCTGGTAGTTTCCCTCAGTTATAAAAGAAGTGTGATTATGAGCTTTGTGTGTGTGTTTCTCAGGGGTGTGTGTTCTCTTGTCATAGTGGCAGTAATTGTAACTGTTTGATTACGAAGTGTGTGTGTGTTTCTCAGGGGTGTGTGGCAGTAATTGTGACTGTTTGATTACGAAGTGTGTGTGTGTGTGTGTGTTTGTTCTCCTGTCACAGTGGCAGTAATTGTAGCAGTCTGGTTATTTTCAGCCGTAGTCTAGCAGAGGCGTGTTCGGACGGAGACGTGAACGCCGTGAGGAAGCTGCTAGACGAGGGGCGGAGCGTCAACGAACACACTGAGGAAGGAGAGAGTCTTCTCTGCCTCGCCTGCTCTGCTGGATACTATGAACTCGCACAGGTGTGTGTGCGTGAGAGAGCAGTGTGCGTGTGTGTGTGTCTGTCGCAAGTGTGTAATCAACCGTTTTGAATAAGTCATTTCAGTAACTTCCGTGAAAGGTGTCCTCTTTTTGCGGGTTATGTCAGAATGCGGTTCAGTCCCCCACAATCTCTACAGCATACAGCTCTGACCCCTACTGTGCTTGGTTGTTAGGTGCTGCTCGCCATGCACGCCAACGTGGAGGACCGGGGGATTAAAGGTGACATCACTCCCCTGATGGCGGCGGCGAGCGGCGGTTACGTCGACATCGTCAAGCTGCTCCTGGTCCACGGGGCTGACGCCAACGCACAGTCCTCCACCGGTAGGAATACACACATTTCTTTATCCTTTTTCATCTGCCTTGCTCAATGTGCGTCTGGTTATTTCTTGTCATCATTTTTTGTCCAAATCAAAATGTTTAGATTTCTGCTTGGACAATATCTCCCTATTCACCATCTCGGCCCCCATCTCGGCCCCCATCTCGGCCCCCATCTCGGCCCCCATCTCGCCCCATTGAGTTGCATTAAATCTAAACATCCCTAACACACGTAACACAGCCCTGACGTATGGTCTCTCTCCCTCTGTAGGTAACACAGCCCTGACGTATGGTCTCTCTCTCCCTCTGTAGGTAACACAGCCCTGACGTATGGTCTCTCTCTCCCTCTGTAGGTAACACAGCCCTGACGTATGCGTGTGCTGGGGGGTTTGTGGATGTGGTGAAGGTTCTCCTGAAGGAGGGGGCCAACATCGAGGATCACAATGAGAACGGACACACCCCTCTAATGGAGGGGGCGAGTGCGGGCCATGTGGAGGTGGCCAGAGTTCTGCTGGAGTACGGCGCCGGGATCAACACACACTCCAACGAGTTCAAGGAGAGCGCCCTCACACTCGCCTGCTACAAAGGTCTTCTTCACTTCTCGTCGGAGTATTCAAGTGTTCCCTTTGACTGTTTTTTTTTTGTTGTTTTCATGTGGCGCTCGCTCACATCGCCCCCCCCAATGCAACCTTCATAGTCTCAGACAACAAAATAATAGTTTCTGCTTCTCT